>NW_009607638.1:574-56007 GCF_000690535.1 Cariama cristata | reverse complement strand
GGGAAAGAGCACCGCAGATTTGCCTGGTTGTTCTCTAACCTAGGCTTGCCATTTGCTGCGACATTTCAAATGCATGAGAGCTGTAGGCAAGTTAGTCCTAAAGGGTTATGGGATGCCAGCTGGTGGTGTAAAACTGCTCCTTACCAGCCTGACAGCAAAATCATCTGTCTCTCATTCACATTGATTGGGGCTCTTTTTTGCTAATAAGAACAAGAATCCACATCAAGCATGATCCTTAACAGCGCACAAATTCATTCTGTTCGCCACTTCCACAGCTAATGTGATCTGGTCAGAAAGCAAAGCAAGGGCAGACACAGGTTTATCCCTCCTCCCCCTGCTCTCAGCTCCATGCCCTTCACACATAAGGGTTTGCCTTTGTAGACTAAGCCATAAGAAGCAGAACTGATAAAATATTCAGGAGGATTTTCAGTGACCTCTGCTGTAAGGTTCCCCTTCATCAAGGTACCACAGGCTTAAAAAGGAAGAGTGAAAGAAAAATCAGCCTTAACGATCAACTTTTCTGGTCAGCCAATAAATGTAATTAGTTAATGCCACTTCATATGAAGAAATGTTCCCATCTGCACAAATACAGCCTTTAGATGTCCTGGCCTCTCCATGTGCAGTCCTGGAGGAATAAAAAAGCGCATAGGGCTTTACCAGCCCATCTTGTGCAACTTGCTGAGGGGCAATTGGAAATGTAGTTAAGGACCCAACCCTGTGCTCTGGGCTTTAAGAAGAGTCAGGACACTGAGGGGAAAACAAAAAAAAAGTGTGAAAAAGAGCAGGGCTTCCAGTCTGCTGGAATGTACCATTATAGCAATAGAAAGCATGTTGACTTTATTTGCTTGTTTATTTTGGTGGGCTTAACAACCATTTTCTTCCTCTTCCTTCAGAGAGAGAAGCTTTGTCTTGCAACATGCAGCTGAAGCCCATGCAAAACTGTAGTTATACATGGCTACAGTTCCGTTACCTTCTGAGAAGGCTTTGCTGGGAAAGTAGCTTGTGGGCTTTTTTTTTGCCAATAGCTGCTACAAGACACACAACAGCTTGTACCTGTCAGCAAAACCAGTCCTTTTTCTTAACTGCCCTGCTGCTCAACACTCTTATTTCACAGTGTCAGGCACTGTGAGCACTTTAATCTGTTAAAAGGGCTCTTTTTTCCTTTTAACACTGAACCCATGTTTTATTTATCAGTCTTTGATTTAGAAGCGCTTAGAAGGCATAACACGTTTTCTAAGATGGATGGCTTCTCCGTGGCTTTTGTGTGCATGTGTGTGTGTATGTGCATAGGTGTTGTCGTTGTTGCTGGAAGTCCAAAGGAAAGCATCTTTATAAAGAAACGCTCTCTGGCATGTAGTCCAGGAGAACTGCTACTCTCTAACAACAGCTCTGTGAGCGCAGAGACCTATAAAGCTGTTCTGTGAAGGGCGAGATTCAGCTCTCATTGAAGTCAATGGGAGTCTTTTCCTTGGCTTTAGCAGGCTTTCTTCCAGGACCTGCTGAAAGAATGAGAAACAGTACTGAATAAAGGGAAACCTGAAAACTGCATTTTGTTTTTGCGATGCTTTAAAACCATATGAAAATAGTTAGATTTATCATCTCCAGCTGATAGTATAAAACTCAGTCAGGGGTTACAGAAACTTAATTTCCTAGCTAGGGAAATAAAATCCCTAGCTCACCACCCCACCATGTTCAGTGTTTTTTTGGGCAAGTATATTCTAGCCCCACAAGCTGCTCCTGTCCTCCAGCCTGCTTGGGAAAGGCATGAGCTTCCCCCAACCCTCCCACTGCCCTGTGTGATCGGTGTGGCTGTGTTGAGAGAAACCTGGGAAACCCCATCTACTCATATGCAGACCAGAGAGCTCCACGTTGTGTGTCACCGCAAAAGACCTTGCTGGCCACAGAAATTATTCAGTGTATGTGCCGAGGGCAGCCAAAAGCAGCTGTTTTACTCGCCAAGAGACTGAGTGTGCAGTTTGCAACTTGTACAAGTTGCTGTTACAGAGAAAGAGGACCTTTAACACCACTCAGTCATGCACACGTGCCCAGAGTGGATCCAAGCCCCCTCTGTTACCCACAACACCTCTGCCTGATGTGCAGACCACACCTGTGCTACATTTCACATCCAGATGTGCATTCACATATCTGCTGCCTATACTGCAAGTACCCATACCCAGCAGTGGAGCCTTCCCTGGCCCTGCAATACCATGAACATCAATCAAGTGTATAATTAGGAGTGTGTTAAATATGGTCTGGGAAAGGGAAAATACATGCTACTTCAGAACCTGGGAGGAGAGGACATCTGCCCCACCAGAGGCTAGCTCTGCCGCAAGGAAATCCAGTGTCGAGGCTGCCCCGGGGGCCACAGAGGACAATGGCTTTTCCAGAGAACAGCTAGGAGTAGGAGGTGAATTTTGTTGCTGTCTGACAGCAGCTGAGGACGTCCCTGAGTCAGTGGCAGTCAGGCACCATGATCACCCTCTAACACCTTCTCCTCTCAGTGTAGCCAACCAGGGTCCTACATCTGCAGACAGGAGGGCTGTCACTGTGTTGCTCTGAGCTTTTCCAGGTAAGAGTGAGCTCCTCATTGACCTGCTCTTAAGCATGAGGACTGGAAAGTCTGGCATCGCTTTCTGGCCACCTGTTATAGCCTGATTTACACAGTCTGATTTATACAGGACAAAAGTCAGTTCAGGATCAGACCTCCCTGGAAGGAAAGGGGCTTAAGGAGCATCTACAGGACAGGAAGACATCAGGAGTACTCCAGCCATGTTATCTGTGGGCTCAGGCCCTGAAGGAGCTCATTCCCTTTCTTCCAATCTAACGAAACTCCCTCACTGTGGACATGAATCCTACCGATGTGTGAACAAATCGCAGGATTATCTGATCAGGGACAACAAGCCCCATGTTCTCAAAAATCAAGGGCTATTGTATAAGTGCTAGGTATGAAACAGTGCCGGTAGGAGTGAGATCATTGTTACTGACGTGGTGAATGTCCTGTGAGGAAGTCAGCAAACCACTTCACTCGCCCTTCAGAAGCAAACACGGCTGGGTCATGCCCACCACTGTGCCCAAGTTAATAAAACCAGACTATTTTAAATATCCAAAAGGAAAATTGCTGTGATATCCATGGATTCCTTATATTGTATTTTATTATCACTATCTTTATTTACAACATTTTCTTCTGAGATATTTCTGAAAGCAATGGTTTTAGGCCTGCATTTAAATGGGAGATCCCTGAGGCTGGGCTATCACCTTGCTAGTTCAACAGGCGTTCTGTGCTGCCAGTCTGGCAGCTGCTGCAGGGTCTGTCAGATGGTTGTGAGGATGACGAGATGTCTAAACACCCTTGAAGTCCTGATAGCTATTTCTCTTTCACTTGCATTTTGCTGGGAAGGAGTTGTTAATATTTGGTTGCTTAAACAGAAGATTCTGTTCAAAACCCTCCCTTGATCTGAGCATACTGCACCTTGGTCCCATTCTCAGTAGCAAAGTGGTGTTTTCCTGCTGAAAATATGGCTCTTGCTCTACAGAAACAGCTCTGTCACGTAATCCTGTCAATCAGCTGCCAATCACTATGGTAACTGGGTGCCAAATACAATATTAAGATAAGCATTAAATAGCTGCCAAATGGGGTCCTCTCTGTTCTCATCATCTTAAAATCTTCACCTTCCTTTTCTTCTCTCTTCTCATCTTTGTCTGCTATTGATGCACAGTTTTCACTTTCTTAACAAGGTCTCTGCAACAATCCTTGCTGAGTGTCCTGCAGCTATTGAGATATCACTGAGGCTGGAAAACAAGGTTGGCTGAAATACATACGTACTTTTCAAAGAAATGTAAACCGAAGAAATTATTTTTTTGTTTTGTTTTGTCTTGTTTCATTTGGAGTCTCTTGTTACATGCTCCATTTGCGTTAGCATGCCATGGTTGCTGTCCATGTTCTCTGACCAGCCAAGGACACAAGGACCAGGTCAGACCTGTTATCCTTCCTCCAACAGCAGCAGACAATTAAGGAAAAACTGTAGGAAGCAGAGGAAATACAGGAATTCTTCCAGCAATCTGTAGCTCAGGGACTTCCTGAGCTGGAGGTAATATCCGGAATATCTTAATTACCCCTGATAGACCTCCTACATCAAATTTGTTGATCCCAATTTGAACCCATTTGTACTTTTGACCTCCACAACATCCTGTGTCAAAAAGTTACCCAATGTAATTAGTGCAGGACGTGAAAAGTTCTTCTTCATGTTTGTGCTAACCCTGTTCATCGGGCAATTCCACTGCCTGCCTCCTTGAGTGTTGTATGATGAAAAGTAGTTTAATTTCCCATTCCTCTTTCATTATTCATAGGCCTTGCACCTGTTCTTTCAGTTATCAAAAACTGGGGAAATGTTTTGTTTCCCTGTTTGTTTCTACACACTGCAGGTTGAAAACATTGAAATGTTTCCATATTCAAAAGTTTATAAATAACCTTCTCGGAAAATTCTCCTTGTTGTATTTTGAACGCAACCAAAGCAGAAGAGGAGTGAGACTTACCACTTCATGGGAAATTCTGCTATTTTGACTTCTTTTCCAGTTTGAAACAGAACAGGTATAATTTTTGCAAAAATTAAACACAAAGTCACTTTGGAGAGCTCAGCGTATTGTGTTCCAAGTAAGCAAATGTGTCCAATTGCCTAGAAGTTGGAAACCAAAACCTGCCTATTCAAATAGCCATCTCACAGTGAAAAACAGAAAAAAAAAAAGGCACCTTTACACCAAATACTATACCATGAGATTTGGTGTTTGGGCAACATCAGACACTTTGAGATTTTTGCCTCTGAAGTGAAATTTCATCCCCTCCAAATAAAAATCAAGCAAGTTTCACAAAATATATCTATTTTGAAGGAAACCATGCTGGTGAAATCTTTCTCATGAGGTCTTCCATATTGCATAGGTTGATCTCAGGAAGGAGAAAAATGACCAGGATTTTATCTGTGACTCTGCCCTGTTGAAAAGTGTTGGTTTTACAAGCTGGATCTCAGCTTTATCACAATCTCCTGCTGCAAAGGAGCCAGTGCTCGCTGCAGCTGGCGTTTGCAGAGACCCTGCGGCCAGAGGGGCTGCCATGCCAGGGCATCTCCCTCACTCGGTGCCAACTCAGATCTGCCATCGCGTCCCCTCAGACACCCCAACCAGCTGTCTGGGGCTGGTGGTGGCTGGAAATCAGGAGGCTGGTTGCTCCTGGAAGCTGGGAGCCATGTGCACAAAGCGACTGGGAGAAAAGGGAGGTGTTCTGCAAAGAAATGGCATTTGCAAGGCCACAGAGGCTGGTTTCCTCCATGCCCTAGCAGTTGGACCACATTCATGAGCAGGCACGATGCCATCTTGACAGGTGGACTTAAGTGTAGGTAGCCAAAAGGTCACATATGTGCGTAAAAGACATTTGTTGAAAGCAGATGCTCTGAGCCAGGAATAAAATAGTCCAGAGCTCCCACACATCATTAATACTGCATCATCCCTGCCACTGGATTAACTACAAAAAATAAACATGGAGGTGCAGTAGGTGAGATAGATACAGCTTTCTTGATTACGGGCCAGTGTTTTATTTTATTTTTTTTTATTCCCTTTTGTCTTCTTCTATGGAATGGGCAAAAAGGAGCTTCCCAGATTTGGTAACATATTTTGAGAGTTGCGTGTGTCATTAGGGTAGAGGGAAAAAAAACCAAAACAACATAGCCCAAATGTACTTCACAGCTTTGTGTGTGGATACGAATACAGATTAATATGGTATTAATGTAATGCAATTAAGAAAAAGCTGATGTTATTGTTTGAGACAGACAATATTTCCCTATAGAAGAGTAAATCAATTGCAATTATTGCACTTTCTGTAAGTATTTGTGCATTTTACTCTAAGTCAGGTCTATTACTGAAATGAGGTACTATTATATTTTAGCTAGACTGAACAAAGGGCAGAGGCAGTGACAGGTACAACATGTAACTAATCACGCTGCATGCGTAACCATTCAAGAGTTAATGAGGGACAAACTAAACCTAAACACTCTCCTGAGTCTTCACATTCTTTAAAAATAAAATAAAATAAAAACAAGCCAGAAAAAAAAAAAAAAAAAAAGAAAAAAAGAAAAGAGACCAGCCCCCGTCTGTTTTTCCACAGAAGCAGCAGTAACACAAATCCTCTTCTGGAGCTATTTATTGCCACCAGTCTTTGACACATTCACACCGTGACCCCCGCACCTGTAATGTGATACACAGGCGAAACAAAGGCATGAAGGGAAAGGGCTCAGCTTCCTCTCCTTAATTACTTCACGCAAAACAAAAGCCACCCAAGGGGTTGTTTGGAAGGGAAAACAATACCGAGCACCCTTGCGGTTGCTGTGGACAAACAGTGTGTAAGTAAAATTCCCAACCTGGAGCAGAGCCAGGGGACACGGGTGTCACCAGCACCCTCCTCCTGTCCCCCCTGCAGAAAAAGAAATGCTTTCATCCCATTTGGGCACCAAAAGTCTTCACTTTATGGATAGCTGTTTTGGTGTGTGGGGAGAGTTGGAGGCAGCTTTGGGCAGCCAAAGCCAAGGTGGGGACTTGGAGGAGAGGCAGAGGGGGTAATGCAAAATAGCTACAAGCCCAGTGTCTCTAAACCAGATAAGGCCAAAATGTGCTTGGATATGTCTGGAAGCCAGAGTGGCTGAGAGATGGTATGTCTCAGATGTGCTGTCTTAACAACTTTCACAAAAAGAGGTTTTAGGGAGTCGTGGCACATTTGCTTCCCTGCAAATTAATTGTAACCAAAACCTGGTTACTACTGATTTTTGATTGTGCAGCCCTTGAGTGGCCACAGGTTTATTTCAGGATAAATGTGAAGAACAATATCATTAAGCTTGAAACAACAGGATTCCCTGACCTGTGTTCTTCTTGTGTGTTTGCAAACCTGAAGCCCCAATGATGGCCCAGGGCACCTGTGTCATCCCACCAGGCGTGTGTGGCATCCTGCAGGCAGTCATCTCAGGTCTCAGCTGGGAGGCAGCAGGTTTCAAACACATGGGGACAGCTGCTGCAGCTGCCGCCTTCCAGTTCAGACTAGCGCCAGGATGGTCCTTTTCTGATCCAGTGTGAGCCACGGGAGGACTGAAGCTGGACTTGTTGGCTTGATGCCGGACAATGAGAGCTGCTCGCAGGGCACCAGTTTCTGCTAAGAAGCAGTTTCATGGCTGCCTCCCAGTTGTGCACCGCAGCATTTCTGTGGCCACCCATGAGAAATCCTCCTTTTCCTGCACAGCTGCCAAACACAACCCAGAGGTGACACTGAAAGCTTCATAGCTCGAGCTCACACTCTGGACTGAAAATAGGTCTAATACTATTTATCTACACTATAAAAAGGAATATGTGCATGTGTGTGGATAAGCTTAATATAAATACCTGATATTAGGAAGTTAATTTCCAAATAACTGTAAAAGACACTATTTCTTTGTATTGTATATTTGAAGACTTACTGATGCACCACTATACTGTTACAATATTTTCAGCACTAGTATGTGTTTTCTTTTTTTTTTTTTAAAACAAGCATCAAGCAGTTCAAAGATCATGTTTTAAAGCTCTTTCATTCAGTCAGAGAAGGGAAAGCCCTAAATCATCCCTGTTGTGTTTTTCCACATTAAAGAGCAATAACTAAGAACAACAGGAGCTAATCTATTCCACGTTTTCATGTCCCTCTAGCGACATGCTACAGGAATGGCTTTAATTGACTGTCCTACAGAAAAAGCAGGCTTCCAAAAGGCACAAAAACATGCAGACACCTAACTCCACAGAATATTTTCTCCAATTGCTTCATTTTTTCTAAGCAATTCTCAGAAATCACCACAAATATATTAGTAACAAAAAACCCCTTACTTGGTTGAACAGGGAATGTCTCTCAAGGTTATGTCCTTTTGACTCAAATGTGTAAAAACAAGCGGCTAAAGGCAAATCCCTGTAATATCCCTCATCATTTCCCATTGCCTTCACAGCATACCTTTAAACTCTATCAGGATTTCAGTTTGGTTTCCAGCCAATAAAACAATACACAGCTACTGTGTTTGCCCCTTTGTTACACAAGGTTCGTATGAAGCATCAGGCAGACGCAGTGAGGCTGACCACTGCCCAGTCCCAGCTCTGCATTATGTGCAGGGTTCAGTCCCACCACCACCAGCTCCTGAATGCAGAAAGTACTGCAAGAGACCCACAGTCTACTTGAATCATTCCCCACCTCTCAGAGCCAGGAGGATCTGTCTGTGACACAGACATCCCCAGAAGTACATGGCTAATTGTTTATGTTGGGTTTTTAAAGGATACGGGCTGATGGAGGAAGTGGACTCAAGACATCTGTTTTCTGACATTGTGCAAACAAGCTAACACCCCCGGCCCCTGGCTGGAGAGAGAGATACCCTTTGCCCAGTGAAGAGCTGAGGTTCATGCTGTCCTCAAGAGCCTTAGAGGGAGCAAGATGTGCTGTACAAACTCTCCTGGACAAAGTGGGATACCCTATGATCCAATCATCCTGCATCCAGGTCCTTGCCCAGCTCTCACTACATTTTCAAACCTACACACACACCCCCTACCCTGTTAACTTTTTTCTGAAGAGGCTTATTTGTGGCTGTCACATGCTATACACGTCTATCCATATTCATGGTCTCTGCTATATCCATGGCCAGACCCAAATGGCACTAACCCTGAGAGTTACAGGCCCCCACAATGCGCACTCCTACAGCCAGCCCCTATCAGAGCATCATGGATGACATGCACAGATGTGCACAGACGCATAGAAACAAACACTTGCTTTGAATTACATTGGACCTATCCACATTTTTTGTGCACCTTTTCCAAATGGTGTTTTAACATCCAAAATCAGTATGCAGGAGCTCCAGAAGGGACTTGCTTCTCCTGACCATTGCAGTCAAACAACAGATTATAAAAAAGGGGGAGAATTTTTCCCTCCTTCTGCTGGCTTTGCCCCTGTCAGTACAGTGAAAGAGAAAAAGGAAAGCATGATCTCCACAGAGCTATTTCAGACTGTCCCAGCTGAGAATCCAGACTTGAATGCCTTGTAAAACAAGCTTTTAGCTTAACAAGCCCTATCCTATTGACTGTATCATATTGGCCTCTATGAATATTTCATGCATTCTTTCTTCTCCCCACCCCTTCACATGTTTATTTGTTAAACAGAACTTATTAAAACTGAAGAAAATGCATTTGAAGAGCATTTATTTTAAAGAATTACAGGATGATGTAGTAAAAAACATATTTTAAAGATTTAGCAGAATCAAACATCAGAGATTAAAGCAAGGAGAGAGCCAATTAACTATGTTACATAGTAACAGGACAGTCAATAAGTTATAAACCCATCAAGTTGTCTTGGTCGTGAAATGCTTTTAGTCAGAACTAGATAAAAGATATTCAGAAGACATGCACTATGTATTGAAAGTATCCTTAATGTAAGTATTTTTCAACTCTACTCTTTAAGGTACAGAGCTTAGGGTCAGTTTGCAACAGCAGAAAGTCATCTTTGTAAGAAATTCATATATATAAATTTTTCAATTGTATCTCAACAAAATGGAGAAAAGGCTCAGCAGTGCAGAAACTGTAAATACAGGATAGGCAGAACTCACTATAAACAGTTTTTCTTCTTATTTGAGCTGAACAAGCTTATCCTGCTAAGATTTATACTGTGGGCCTCTTTACTTAATATGCATTTGAACACAGCACTTTCTTTCCTAGGATATGATCTTATAGTGACCACAATCTGTGTCAATAACAACATTGTCAATACGATTAGACTAAAAGTTTTTGCAGTTCTGCATGCCCACAGCCGGTGGGTGACAGAACCTCCTGATGATGAGGATAGTTTTTGCTCTTAGAGCAATCTGTGGATCCCACTTTTCTTTTATTTGCCCTGTTTTCGTATTCTTCTCTAAGCATTGATTAAATTAGCCCTGAGTGAAACCTCTACATGGAAGCAGGGAAGAAAGTCTGGATGCAGCACACATTATGAAAGGGGCCCTTAACCTAAAATCTTCTTGCAGAAGACATTCCAGTAATGGAGCAGAAGGAAGGTGAAATGATGTACTCCACTCATCTCATTGCCAGAGAAGCTTTTGAACTAAAACAAAACCCAGTTTCTCCAAAAACATCTATGGAATTATACCAGCACAACATTGATGGTATGAACTAGAGAATTAGATTTGCTGTACTCAGAGGAAACAATTGAGGAAGATTACAAAAGGAAGGGCAAATTCGAAGTCTACAGCTATCATTAAAACTATTCATTTCCTTAGCAAGGCAGAAAATTGGATAACATCCTTCTGTTTATAATTTAATGGCTCGTGTTCAGTCACAGTCCTACCTACCTGCTTAAAAGCAAATCATATGTAGCAGTGATACACATCCATTACCATCCTCTCTCAAGATAATTTGACAGTTCCATGGCATGGCGCCACAGTTGGTCGTTATCTCTATCCCCAAGTATTGCACTCTCCTGCAAGATGTTGCAGTGACAAAGAAATTGCTCGTAGTTCCCTTTGGCTTTCTTATTTGGTCAGCATCCACTCCAAGGTGAAGTGCTCCAGGGATTTTACAGAAGGATGCAGGCATGAAACAGTCTCACTGCTTTTGTGTGGTTTTTTTTTTTTGTTTGTTTGTTTATTGATTTGGGTTTTTAAAAAGATTTAAATATTCACAGAAGGAGCAGTTAAATGGAAATAATGAAGTGGAAAAAAGAACCTCTCACCCTTAATGCTAGAAACTGCCCCCAATCCCTCCCACCAAAACACTGCTTCTTATCCACTTGTGACTTTCTCAGAAGACTCAGGGAAGTCAGTAAAGAAGATCTAGACAGACCATTATTCAGTCCTCCCTCTTCCCAATACAAGTTTGCTGTTATCCCAATATGTTCCACCACCATGGCCTTTTGCACCCCAAAAAGTTAATAGTTCATCAGCCCAACAGTAAGTTTGTTACAAAATTGATGTTAAAAAAAAAAATACAACTACCTCCAACTCCATCATTTTCTGCCTTATTGTCAAATGCCCCATCATTTAGACTTGATTTGCATGATTTACTGTGCATATGTTTTTTCTCCATCTCCAAGCCCAGAATTATCTCCTATTGAGGCTGTATCAGCTGCTGGTGCTTGCAGATTGTCTTTGTCCTTTCCAACCTGCAAAACATCATCTGCAGAATCCAAATCACTGTCTGCCTATTCTCTTATCTTCTACTTCTTTTACCCATCAATAGCCAAGCTGTGCTGTTCGGTAACTACGACATATTGTAGGAAGAAACTGATAAGTACATCAAACAGCATTCACAGACTACACACAAACATGTGCTGCTGACATTTTCTATTGCCTGTGACAAGTCACCCATCCCCACTCCGTCTTCCCAGACACATAATGCAGATTTCAAGTCTGTGTCACTGTAAGTACTCTTTATTATAAAGAACTTATAATCACAGCTAGAATCTGAAAACCATATGCAGACAAAAAGTACATTTCTTTCTATTATTACAAAAAAAAGAGGTGACTATGAAATGATAAGAATGGGAGAGCTAAATTAAATATTTAAATAAGGAGTGGTCAGATAATCTCCCATGATTTAATGGAAGCAATTCAAGATTCCTCCTTAGCTAAGGTGTGGTAACTGGTCTTCTGTGCCTTCCACATCTGTTGCTCTGCAAAGTAATGTCCACTTTGTGTGAAATTCACATCACTGATCCAGATGACAAGGAGTTCATACACAGTTGGTTACTGAAGATTAGTCGAAGAGGAGCAACTCTTTGAATTACTTGCTTTTTTGTGACATGCTCATTGTCATCTGAAACCATCTCTCTGTTTTCTGAACACCTACAAATTTCCCAGTGACCACAATTTGCTTAAGTAGAAGTTCACAAAGTGAAAAGCAAACTTTCATCTGTTGGATGAAGGTTAGTGCATAAAAAGTGATCATTGGACCTTTCCTTTAGATTGGGCTGGATTTGTAACACAAACCTTAAGTGTTATTCACTGCAAGCAAGGAAGAAATCTCTTGGGCTAACCTGGACTGCTCAGGAGAAAAAAAAAAAAGGGTTAATTTCTTAACTCTCTCATAGGGTCCCCATGGGATTTGGGTAGATCACCTAACCTCTGGCTATGAGTTTCCCTCTGTCAAATGGTATTCGTTCTTACCCATGTGCTGTTCTTCATGTTTTTGGTAAATGGCTAGAGAAACCAAAGGAAGACTAAACTAAAGATCTCTACTCTAATGAGTCTTCTACCTAAATCTGGTCCAGTCAAATTTAGGTTTTACTGCAATATCTCACCTAGATTATCAATTCTATAGCAATGTATATCACATGTGTGCATTCAGTTTTCCCACAGTGGCAAGACTGGAAAAATGTGATACAGGCTTTAATATTAAGTCAAGATTGTTGCAGATTAGGTTTCACATATGTTTTGACTATGGTTATATTTTTCACTGTTATTTTAGCCTGTCATATTCCACACACATTCAAAATGTTAACTAATCTCTTGCAACTGTTAATCTGTAATCATATCCCCACTACTGAACCCTAAAAAAGGGACTCTGCAAAACATGGAAATAATTATGAAAGGAGGTACAGACGTCTGTTTTTTTAGGTTTGAGCTGTGACTGACAAGCAGTTCTGTTGTTCATAAAAGGAAAACATCTGTAAAGATGTAAGCCATCAGGAATGATAACCTCTGAACTCTTGCCCCATGCTGAGCTCCACTAAATGAGTGCACCTATCTCTCCTGACAAGTGTAACGCAATACAGATGTGAAGTTTGCACTATAGGCTGTTTGTCTGGCTTTGAATCTTGAATTTAGATTGGGAGGATTCTTAAAACAGCAAATACGGGATCACAACAAATTAAAATTAATAAAGTGAGAGGAGTAACTATGTATTTTATGTCAGTTTTGAAAGTTTAAAGATTTTTAGATAGTGAAACAAAATACACACCAACTTTTACCAGGGCCTTCAGGAAAGATTCCAGCTGGGTCTTGCAGAATAATATAAACTCACCAGCTTCTGCGCAAGTTTAAAAAATGCAGAAAAAAAAAGCATAAACTGGTTTTATCTGGATAAGCAATTAATACCTGCTGTAGCTGAACTGAATGACACAGCAATGCAGGTATTAACAGCGTGCAATATTTCAGGTTAATGAAATAAGTCAACCCTCAGTCTCACCAGTCATAGAAAGCCCTGTAGTTGTGCTCAGATAGCCACATCACCAAACTACAACCACAAATCCTCCTCCAGTACTTTTCCCCTCAGGCCCGAGGTTTGACAGGAAACACATTCCACAAACCTTTTAATTTAGCTTGGCCCTTTTTAACGAGAAAGGATGTTTTTAAACAGACATGTGCCCTGGTTTTCCTTCCCCTTCTAACGCATGAATCAGCCAAATAAATATTATCAGAGGATTAAATATCTTGTGTTTCTCTAGGATATTTCATCTGAGTATGACCAAAGTGCTTTACAAATTTTAATTAATCCCCCAGGGAGAGCAGCACTGATAGACTCGTTTCACAGTTGAGCAAGCACGGAGAGGCGGCAGGTATGAATGCCTTGCCATGGCCGCACAAGGAACGAGCAGTGAGGCAAGCATGAGGCTCCAGCGGTCTTCTGCTTTCATGGTTTTTCTGCTGGGTTTTCTCAGACATTTGCAATTTGTGCCAGCCAACCACAATATGCCACCATGATTTCAAGCTCATGTGGGCAATGGACACTTCAACTCTCTCTCCCCATTTAGTGTCTCTCCATTACCTTGACTAAGGTGAGAGCCATGGCGTGGTTCAGCTGTGCACCCAATTTCCCACAGGCTCGAATCTCTCCATCTGCATTCCCAGGGCTTTGTCCTTGGGTCCCAGATAAGGCAGAGTGGGACAGTGGGCTTCAACTTGCAGCAAACCAGCCTGGCAAAGCACAGGGTGTCTGAAGCCTGCCTGCTGATGTCTCATTTAAGATACTTGAATTGTGATATTTTTCTGGATGTCAAAAATCATCACCAGAACACACGTGATCTCTCTGTACCGGAGACTACAAGGGTTTGGGCAGGTTTTTTTCTTTCCTTTCCTTCTTTACAAAAATGTGTCAAAGACATAATTTATTACAATGAAACCGTGAACATACAAAACAAAACTGACATCTCCTCACTTCAAATGCCTTTGTGCCTAGAAGACAGGAGATAAAAAGGCAATTGATATGGGCAAACAAACCCATATTTTATGTCTTTCTCCTGTCTTCCAGACTATAATGGGCTGTGGTCTGAAGCTCGGAGGACTTCTACCTGATTTATATGCATTTTTTAAGCCAGTCTCACTGTTTCAGATTTGTAGCAGGACCAGCAGCAACAGGACCTGTGTTAGGGGGGTCAGGTCATTAAAGCACACAACTGTGTGCTATTCCTCCCTGGGAACTGCTGAGTGAACAGCGGCTGGGATAGAGTTTTGGAGCATCTCAGTATGGAACTGCTCAATGGGAGTTTTTTGTGATTCATTGACAAGCTGATCACCATGGAAAACAATGCTGCTCCCAGCATATTTCTTTGGTTTGATCTATTGTTAGACTTGACTTCTTTTCTTGGTTTTTTTTTTGTTTTGTTTTAATGGCCCTAAGTATGTTTCTGCAGAGCCAGCAACGGTGTCTTCTGAAGCAACATATAATGCTGTACATATTCCATCAGCCTTCAGGCCCAGGCTCTGCTCCAGCTGGGCTGTGGCTCTCTAGTCATGAATAAACAGATGCCAGGCAGGAGCATCCAAGCATCATTTTGGATTTACCAAGGGGGGACTGTGCAATTTATTCCCATGTCTATGTGAGCTCCTGGGGTTTTGGAGAATCACAGACCACAAGTTGGTGGAACAAGGAACCACATGATGACAGAATTATGCACAGCACCCGTTTTTTGGCTGAATCCTGAATAACGAAGGCAATGAAAGGGATGCAGTCATCAGTTTTAAAGAGTCCTGAAAAAAAGATTTTCATCCAAAATATGGGCCTTAAGCTGACTGGAGTTTTAAAAAACTGGTAGATTAAGCTGTCAGGACTCTTGGCTTTTCATTCTGAAATACAGAATGTGACTTCCCAGAAAGACAGCTTGTGTCTGGAAATGGTTGCATAAATACATGTATATGCAACTGATTTGTCCTGCCAGACTGGTGGATGATGGCTGTACAAGGCTCGGCATAGGCCTGCTGGCACTCTTCAGGATTAGGAGTCTCTGTGAAGTGAGGCTATGGCATCATCCTTGATTTAAGCATTTTGAAAAACCTGGCATTGAGTCTGAACTGCGAATTATCGCATGGAGAAGGCTGCAGCTGTACCCTGAAAACTGGATCTGGATGTTGGCAATGAGTAACACGTTTGTGTTACAGCGGCATCACAGCTCTAAAAGTACTTAATATCCAACGATGCTGGGGTGGTATCTGGGATATTAGTCTTGTACCTGTCTCTAGAGAGCCAAATTCAGCCTTGCTGGGGTCTGAATCTCTTGCCCTCATTTTGAGTGGGTGTGATGTCAACAGGAGGTAGGAAAGTCTCATGTCCTCTCTCAGTCATGCATGCTACATGGCTGTGCCAAACCTGTGCATCATTTTTTGGATGTGAATAGCATCATAGTACTGAATACTTGGGGCAGGAAGTAAACATTCTCTGATATTTCTATGCTGACAAATAGATGCAAAGAAAAGCAGGCAGTTTTTTTTCTCCTATGCAATTGTGACAGGATTGTCCTAGTTGACAAGGTGAGCAACATTTTTGCCTATGTAATTCTTGGCAAATATAGCAGGAAAAAGAAAGGGCTGAGATAGAATCCACATGCAACACAGCTCTACATCTTCTCAAGTTCAGCTGGCCAGCCACCTTCTCAGGAAATCAAAGCAATAGTCTAGGAAGCCACAGAATGAACAGTAACAATAACATCATGCAGGCAAAGCGAGACATCCGACGCAGGATGTATAAATGTATTTATAAAGGGCAATTAATAATCTTTTGTGTACATTTAGCAATTCCTTTGCTGAATGCTGTTTAGTGTAACAAGGATTATAAGTATTTGGGGATTCTTTCTTAAATTTCAAAATTCAGGTCAGATTCACTGAGAAAGTCTGACCGTACATTCAATTCTCAAAGACCATCTTTGAGTCTTAAATGGAAAATCCTCCTGTCCAGACTGGATTCTGAGAACAGCAGAACTTCAGCCAAGATGTGGTTATGGTGATGACCAAGTTTCAATGGATGTTTTCCAGTCATTGAAATCTGAACAAGTCAAAAATTAAAATAAAACAAACTATCTACATCAACCGTCACCTAAGAGTAAGCCTGAAGATCGTTTACCACTGATGCTGTAGAATCAGTCTAGTAGTTCCTGCTTGACCCCATTTTCTTGAGCATTACCAAATCTCAAATCAAGAGGCTTTCCTACAGTCAGATCTGACAAAGGCTAGGAAGATCACCTAAATAATCCTGAAGTAGAGAGAGGGAAACGCTTAAGCCGCCCCATGCTGTTGTGCTTCCAGAGAAGCTTCCCTTGAGCCTGTACGTAACTGTAGGGAGGTTTGAATCCCTCTGACTACAACTGGCTCAATAGAAAGGAAACTTTAAACTACATCTGTGCCCCTGGCTTCACACTGACCTGAATCTGGGTGTTTTGGGCATAAACACTGCCTTTCATTTGAGACTCAGCACTTCACAAATTCTCATGAACTGCAGCCGAGGAGGACAGCTGTTGCTGTAGCTGCATGCAGGTGTGTGGGCAGGCCCTTTGGTGTCTCACATGAATGGCATGGGGTATATTTTCACCAATATCTGCAGCAGAAACATAAGCATATCCTGGACAGCAGCACTGTAATTCAGCTACGTGCCCTCCATCCTCAGAAAGAAAGAAAAGCATTGCTCGCCATTTCTCAGTGGTGACAATTTTCTAAATCAAGGATTACTTAACCTTTTGATACAATCTCTAAACTGTCTTGATTAATGTTTCCACAATGGATTTCCTTTGTGACTAAACATAGATCATGCTAAATTTTGGAGATAAGCTTACTAATTCTATTTTCACTTCCACTTTGTTTACTCACTGACAGGTGGAGCTTTTGGCTTTCAGTTACTGTTTTGCTGCTTTTTGATGCCTTATAGTTTGCTAACTCAACAATTCCCATGTTAAGAAACATGCAACACACCAAGCTGAGAACTTCTCAGGGCCCTTATAATCTAAATGAGGATGACAATGGATGCAGATAAGGATGAAGAGGAATAACCAATTTTTCACACGGAGACCAGAACAGTGATGGGACCTGGCAGAACTGTATTCTGACCTGATTTTTTTCTGTTAATGGTTGACACTCAGCAGTGGAAAGCTCATACATTCATTGCTATTCTCAGAGAAGTTGCTCCTGGCACAAAACTGGATATCAGTAAAAAAAAAGTTCTGGTTTTGAATGAAATTTATAAACAAAATAATGGACAGGAGTTGTGTTACTGTAGCCAGACCCATGTAACTATGTAAGTAAGGTAAAAAATATGTAAAGAAGTTATATTCTTTTAGCCAATGATGAACAAATAGGTTCCATTTTGGGTTAAGAAAACCTTCTTTGGGTGAAAATTATAACAAAATTGGGAGAATTCACATGAGTTTTGCTCTGCTTCTCAGCTCAAATAAGGTTGTCTTTTAATACTTAATGCTTTTGAAAGATAGAATCGGTCAAAATATCTTCCTCAATTTCACAGGTGAACGTATTGATTATTACAGAGGCTGTACTTTGGGAATGCCATCCTTCTGCTGTGACATTCATTCAGTGGCAGGCTGGCCTGGGACTGAGCTGAATGTGTAGGACAGGAAAACTTAAGCCATTCCTTGATTCGATGCCTCTTCTCTGCTTCTCCAGCTACTACATTTTTTTCTCTGACAGCCATTCCTAGATCTTTTCATTAGAGGCCCAAGATCACCAGATGCTTTGCTGCCTTCATCTCTGAACATCCCTGAACATTTCTTACAACTTCTACTCAAGCCAAACAGAGTCTTGGCTTGCCTCTTTCTTTCTGCCAGTTAATTCTTACTCCGTATTGTTGCATTTAACACTGCTGTCTGCTTTTTTCTGTTCTTCCTACCCTCTGCTCTTGTCTGTGGTGATCTATCAAAATTCAGCAGCAAAAGGTTTTTGTTATTTCCGTTTCCACTTCGTGTTGAATTCTGAATTCTGAGATATAATTCATGAGGACCTGCTGCCTGTCAACTTTTAATACTTCTAGTTGCCTATCTGCTCTGGTATAATCATAAAGCCTCTTAACATTTCACTTTCCCCCCCAGGAAAATGTATCCTAGTCACAGAAATGTGACCTTCAGCTCCTTTTGTGAATGCTGAAGCAAAGAAATCATTCAGACTGCCAGTAACATTATCAACCCAACTGTCGCTATCTTCCCAGTCATGCTCTTTAATAGCTAGATATCCTCATTACCTTACTGTTTACTTCAACTTTCTTGGGAGAGAGAAATAAGGTGTTTATCATAATTCCCTTGGCATTTTTATTTCATGTGTTCATGTCAGCAATCCTGGTAAACCTTCTTCAGGTCTGCATCTTTTGAGCAACCCTTGGGCCTTAGAGCTGGTCTAACTGTTTGTGCTTCCCTCAACTTCTGCCTCTTCTCAAGTCAAGCCTTGATTAGAGACAAAATTCAGTTTGTAGCTGAGTGTCACAAACAGCTTGCCTTATCCACAGGTTAAAAAAAAACAAAACAAAACAATCCCTGCAGCATGGCTTTCAACCACTGTAATAATCCAGAGCCAGATCCACGCTTCACCTCTGCTCCGAACTCAATCTCAAAATTCAGGTACTGCCTGGAGACTGATCGAGAGCTTGTGAAGAAACAAGTGTGGAACTGAAGAGATTATTCACAGCTAAGCCTACGTGTGACTTTGGAGCAGCTGACAACATTGGTAGAAACAGCAAGCAAGTCACAACCTTGGTGTTACATCAAACAGGCACATAAAATAGCTTAAATATCAAGGAAATTTTAAATTGGAGGTGGTGATCTTTACAGAACTGCAGTCATACAAAGCATGGCATGAGAAGGAGGTCCTTCTCATGAGGCTCTTTTTCAGGGAATGGGACTTCTTGGGATCATCTGGGAATATTACCTATTCAGTGACATTCACAACCTCTGGGATGTCTCCCTCCCTCTTTCTATGGAACACTACAGTTTATGTGGCTTCCAGGCTCTTTCCATGTATTTTTTATTTGTCATAGAAGGGAGAGAGCTTAGTGGCTTAGGGAAGAGGACAGCATACGTTACAGATATTCTGTAAACCCTTACAGTATATAAGCGTCTAACACACTTGCACCTGACTACAGAAGTTTGGACTTGACATCCTACAAGTTCCCTTCCAGGTCTGGATCTTGTATCCGCAAACAGTTCATGAGTTTTATATTGTTACTGCTCTGTAGCACCTGCACTGCTGAAATGTGCAGAGAACACAAACAAGGCAAAAAGGGCAGGCAAAGGAAAATAAATAAATTTGAACCAAGCCCTGAGCACTGAGAAGGAATCTGAAGAGCTCCTCCAAGTATGAGTCTAACTGCAAACGCAAAAGGAGTGGAGGGATGTTAGTCTTTACGGATTGTCACAAAAATTTGTGGACTTCTCTTCTGCCTTCGGTGATCAGTAGATCTATGAGTTCCAGGCAGCACGCAAGAGTTTCATCTTACATTTGAAGAAGGTGTTATTTGCCCAGTTTCTGACAAATGAGAATACAACCAGGTGTAAGGCAAGCCATTTATCACTAGATATCTAGATGTCTAGATATCACTGAGCATTCAGTGTTCATTTTAGCCCTCTCAGTTTCTATCGTCTTTCTCTGTAATACTTTATTTAATTTGCCTTGCACGGTATCCTAGTTTACTATTTTGAAGTTCATTGCTGGGGTTCTCCCTTTTGCTCCTTTCTGTAGCTTTGATTATGATTTTAATTCCCCCTGTAGTGTATTTGTGACCCCAGCTAATATACTGAAGCCCAAATTGTTCTCTAACATTATTTCACCAACCTCCTCTCCAAGTTACATTCAAACCCAGCCTTGTTTCTTTGCCTGTCAGCTGATGTCCAGATTTAATTAGAAAGCACTCATTCCAGATTTAGAAATATATTTCCTCTACTTAATGCAATCTTGTCTGTGTCTGGGTAATTAAAATCATCTATTACTACCACTCAGGTTCATTTACATGTTTTATCTTTTAAAATTTATGCAATAATTACATAAAATACTATGCTCCAATGGGCCAGCTGGATGGAGTACAAATAGTATGGCATATCTTATTACAGAAACATACCTCCAGCTACAAGCACTGACTCTACCATTTCCAGGCTTTGCTATGATCATGACTGAATCATCCTTCACAAATAAATCAACATACTTTTGTTGTATATCTGCTTCTTTCTTCAAGAACCGACAAAAATTTAGTAACAAAGTACCCAAAGATGGCAAAGACAACCTCCAGAAAATACATCATTTCCCCACAACTGTTGTTTGCCCATGTTCCAAAGGTGATCCTCTTCACAACAAGAATATATTTTATTCCATTCAAAGTAATTAACTGCTATTATCATCTTCAGTGACTGCTTGCTTTTGAGACTTTCCTATTGAAATAGGTTGGGATGAAATTCTTTGTACGCTGCTAACAGTAATTTAAGGGCTGAGTTTCTTTTGTAAGGAGATTTTTGTGAAGCTAGACTATTTCAGCAATCAACATGAAAAGATACTACAATAATAATTTTCTTAAAGCTTTAGTTTCTTGGGCATTACAGTTTTAGTGTGAAATATAATACATTATTTCAGTTTTTAATGAGAGCTCCTTGCTTTTCAGCTCTCAAATTTAAAAATATTTTTCCATACATGTAGAAAATTTGTAAGTAATTTGGTTTGACAAGGCACAAAAAGTAGTAAAGCCATCTAAGCAACCTTAATTATCAAGTTGATGGTGAGACAATGCACCACATCTGAAGTGACTGAAAATTTTAGAATTTCTTTGAAAATAAATCAGCTTAGATGATTATGACACGTACACTCAGCTTCCTTTCATAGTCCACCCCACTCCTATTCATTCAGCTTCACACACTAATGAAAGAACAGGAAAAGATCTCTTGTGTTGAACCATTCAGCTCCTTTGTCAAAATATTAAAAGATCCCAGTGCACTGCAGCTGTATGAATGATTTTACAAAGCAAGAGAAGTATCTGGCCTGTGTACTTAAACCTCTTCAAGCAGCAAAACAGATTGCATGGGAAAGGGAGCCTGTGAGATGCAGAAAGTTTGTACATTGGAGCTGAGGTCAATTTTGTTACTGAAGCCTGATCCAAATCAATGCAGATCCATCTGCTGGGCTGGGCAGTGGTGGAACATGGCAGCTGGAATGGCCATGTCTGTTCCATTAACATG
This sequence comes from Cariama cristata, assembly GCF_000690535.1. NCBI lineage: Eukaryota > Metazoa > Chordata > Aves > Cariamiformes > Cariamidae > Cariama > Cariama cristata. The sequence goes on along the minus strand of NW_009607638.1, from coordinate 34,562 downwards.
TGCTCGTGTTTTACCAAAGGCCTGCTAGTTAAAATATGCATATTTTTCTTTTTCAGCTTCCCTCCTTCAAAGGCACAGCTATTCATCCTCCATTCCTTTTACAAACATGTGATGAATACAGATCCAGATCTGGCTGCTTTTCTCAAGATCTGATATTCCTGACATCAAATCTCAAGGATCAAAGTAAAACATTCATTAATTCTGTCCAGCATTGCCATAATGATCTCCTTAAATGGAATATGGTACTTTAAACATCAAAAAACACCTTTCTTATAAAGTAAGGGAATACTTACTTCTCTTATTTACCTGATGGCTTGAGGTGTTTGTCAGAAGTTTTACCAGACCGGGGAAACGCAAATACTGTTTAGATATCTTAAAATATGAAAGGGCAGTGTGCTTATTAAGTAGACAGCCTTTTCTTTCCTTACCAAATTATGCCGTCATGTTCTGGGTCCTCAGGGAGACATCTCCAGGAGCCATAAAAAGTGCGGTTCCTAGAATGAAAGATTTCAATCTTTCATCTCTCTAGCCTTCAAGAAAACAACCTTTACAATAAATGTAAGCCTGAGTGTTAAGTAGCAATTGACACTTGAATGCAGCTGATTTTTTTTAATCATTTTGATTAAATCTATCTGGGTCATAAATATATACTTGTGTAAAATGGTAGTGTGAAACTGAGGTAAAGTCCAGAAATCTGCAATTAGTTTTCAAATGTACAAATTATTTTATGATACCAGTAAATCTTTTTCATGGCAGAAATTATGGGAAGGAGGAAGAAGTGTTGAATATTGTATTTTTCTCTTTCTTCAATGAACATTTGTTAAGAGAATGAGGACAAGGCTTTGTATACGCAGTCTGCTAGGTATGCAGATAGAGGCCAGTTATAAATATAAGCAGTGACATCCTATAGCAGGGTGTGGGGGGAACATCCTGGGTAATCAATTTAAGCTGACAGTCAGTATCATGAGACACATGATATTAGCTACAGTGACAGTGTTATCTGGGTGAGAGGAGGGTCAGTTTCCATTAGGAAACCCTATTTTCCAGAGATTTGGAACCTGACACAATAACTATTAAAACTTGGCATTAAAAAAAGTTTTCCATTCATTAGCATAATTTCCCCTTGAAGAACTGATGACTAAAACTGAGATGGCTATTTTAGGACAGTTGAAGATGGAAAGGAGAGGGGAAAACCCCACCCATTATAGTAATGTCAGGGGTCTGTTTGCTTTCCATTAGCAAAGGGAGCTGCAGACTTCCAAAAACAACAAATGCTTGGAAGCTGTATCAGCCAGAGCCAGCTCATGGTATAGGCAATATAAGTAGCTGCCCAGGGTAAGGGGGCCGTGTACTTTATATCTAAAGAGGTGAAAACTAGAGCCAAAGAGAAGAGTGGAAAGAGGGTCTGCATTCCCCACACTTAGCCACAGTCTCACTTTGCCCCCTAATTATTCCTCCCTCCCAGGATCTGTTCTGCTGTGGCCACAAAATTGTTGCATTGACAGCACATTGCTGCATGCATTGTCCAGATGGACAACTTTCTGAGGCAGAAGTTCATCTTCAGTGCTCAGATCCAACAGTCTTATCTATTTTTTAAAGCCGCCTGGATCAGGGATGGAGGTTTGTAAAAGGAGATTATAAAAGGGCACTACCAGAGAGAAAGTTTATCACCCAATGAGTAAAACAAACGTGACATGTGATGAGAGAGCAAGAGATAGGAGGACTGCTATCCCCAGTGACGGGCCTATTAATTGCATATGGGGAGATTAAGTGAGCATCCAAAAGGTCAGGCAGGAGGAGCCTGGTCTCGTGACACCCCATCCAGTGCCGTATCCACCCAACCTTCCTTCCTCGTGAGACACAGTAGAAGTTTTTTTTTTGAGAAAGGACTGCGGAAATCGTCCTGGCTTTGCCATGCAGCCCTGTTGCTCATTAAGCCTTCCAAGCTGTCACCAAATCCAGTGTACATAATGCTATTACTTCAGTTCCAAGATTCATCTTTTTTCATTTCTTACACTTACAAGGATTTTTAACACAGAAATGCTCACTTCAAGAAGTAAATAGAGTATTTTCTACCACTGAAACCACTAAGCAGTTAAATTTTACTCAGACTGCTATTGAATATTATCAGCTGAAGGATTTAAGGTGGCCTTGATTAATGGGTAAATCTTAAAAGATAGCCGCTTGGTTGGGAAAAGCATCTGCAAGTTCAGACAGCAATGCATATCCAAGGCTCTGAAGCCACTGCAATTGGGCTGTAAAACTGACAAAAGCAGGGTCTGTTAATGAGATTTCTGGCAAATCTTCTGCAAATCCCAACCAAAATGTAAAGCAGCTTCTCATCAACACATCAACATTTCTGGTCCTAGTCCTAAGTAGATCTTGTAAATGTAAAAGGCACTAAATAGAGAAGTAGGCTTTCCTAGACTTTCTAACAGCTCCTTAAAGTGCCAGAGTTGCCTTCGCTTCTAAAAATGAACAGAAGGATCCAGGATATACTTGTTCCAACTAGTTTATTCAGCCCTGTCCTTACATTGCTGGGCTGCTATCCTCCGTTGCTGAGCTGAATTCTGCTCCAGATTGCTGCAACTACGCTCCTATTGGATACTCATCCAGGTGAAACTCATCCAGATGGAATTTGGAAATATAATAGGAAAAATGTGGGTTTTTTCTTCCTCTCAAAGTTCTGCACAAAATACAGTTCTTTTCCTTTGAAGAGATAAAATGGAGGTATAGTCTGACCTTGGAGGGAGTGTGAAAAAAAGCCCCAAATACATTCACATCCTCTGTAATATATAAACAGGGCTGAGTGTGATTAGCTGGCTATTAAAAAAAGCAAGAAGTCATAAAGACGCTGACACATGTTGAAAGGTCAATGCTTAGCTTGCCACTTGCCCCCGAAATTCTGGCCAAAGTATCGAAATTCGTCACCACCTTGGCAATTAGAGACTTGTTCCGCCTCTTAAGTAGACAGGGAAAGAAGCAGGAAAAAACTGCAGCAAGACCTTACATTTTTGAGACGCCACTGAATTGTTGAGCTGCCTCACCCAAATTTCCTTAGAATTTGCAAAGAGCAGGAAAGTTCAGCTGACAGACCGTTTCTTTTCCCTGTGTTCAGCCTCCAATATGCTCTTCTCTGTCTTCACTCAGGGAAGAGCTGTGCAAGAACACTACATGGTCTATAATGTCCCTTTAATGTCTGAATTTTAAACAAGCAGTAGTGAGCAAGATTGCCAGGTAATGTGGTGACCTGAAACTAAACAAACATGTGTCAATGGGAGAGGGAGAAGCAGTTGGAGGCAAGAAAGTTTATGAATATATTCAGTAATTTTTCACACTGTATATTTAGTACAGAGCTGAGCTTCAGCTGAGACAGATATATATAGTGGATAACAATACTTGGGATTGGTTAGAGGAATTCTATGAGGGAAAAAAACCCAAAAGATAAGCCCACAGAAATTAATTATGCTGTTCAATTAATGGTTCTGGACCAGTTCTCATTTGATTTAAAGTCAGCATCACCCCCTAGAATTACATCAGCTGCAGACTCAGCCTTAAATCCCTTTTCCTTCTGATTGATGCATTGGTTCTGTTCTTAGTCTTCACAATTACGGCAGTTATTTATTTTGCTAAATCTATTTTAATTTATCCCTGAAACTAGGGTCTCTGAGTCTCCATTACCATAGCAGTGTCACATTAACACAGTTTTTAAAATGTAAATTGATTTGTTTTGATTGATTTTGTCTGACCTTTAAAAATGAATAAAAGTATTTAAATGGTGTAATAAACCATGTTCAGGAAGTCTTAACACTCTAAAATACAACAAATGTGCACAGATTAGCTTCATAGAGTAGAGAGCTTAGAAAGCGGTCCTGCTAGCAGGCCCTCAGTGCTGACAAACAGAAGCTTTGAAAGCTCTTGGTGTTCAGAAAGCTGCAATAGCTTCAACAGGGAGAAAAAACCCTATAACAACAGCTAAAAGCAGGAAAACAGTGAAAGAAAAGATCATTGATTCTTCACTACTAGGGTATGTAGAAAACCTACTGAAGGGGTAAGCCATTCCTGAAGCTGAAATTCTGGTTTTTAAGGTCAAAAATTGCTAATTTTCCATGGATTTCAGTATCGACAGAATTTCATTAGCAGGACTAATACCCAGCAAAAGTTGCACCAACCCATGGAGTAGCAGACACAGCTTGAGGACCAGCAGGTGAGTTTATGAATCCCTGTCCCATTAAGAGCCGAGGAGAGCTCATTGCTGTGCCCGCATCTGCATCCTGCCCTTAGTTTGGCCTTGCAGAGTTACACGCAGTTGTTTTGCAGTGTCTTTTAGGGGCAAAGCAGCAGGACCGGCACATGCACAGAGTGCACAGTGCATGCTCTGCTCCATAGATAAGCAGGTCATTCCCGTGCATAGTGGATGCTTGCATAAGCAAAGGAAGACCACTACGTTGAAGAACTTGGCCCTTGTACAATTCCTGTTGCCCTTTGTTTCCTCTATAAAGCCAGGGATAGTAAAACCTCACAGAACAGAAGGAAGGGAAATACAGAAGTCATTAAAAATATCAAAATATTTTCCATGGCAGAGAGGAAATACAATAAAGAGCTTTAAACCAAATAAATACTCTGCCTTATCTTTTCAATCAAGTGATAAAAGAGAAAGTAGGCAATAAAGAGTGCACTGAATGCACAAAACAGTAGCAGCCAAGGATGAGCGTGTAAAAAGAAATGGAGCCAGGGGATTTCAGGTTATTAAGGAAGGAAAAAAAACCAGAAATCCTGTGAAGGACTTAGGCCACCCATCTTCATTTTGATTTCTAGAAAAAATGTGGAACAAACTGTCCCCTGGAAGACGAAAGTGGATAAGCAGCAGATGCTATAGATTTGTCATAAGCAAGCTGTGTCAAATCCATCTAACTTTCTTCTTTGAGCAGATCAAGGATTGTATGAATGAGGGAGAAGCAACAGGCATATTTGACCTTAATAAGGCTTTTGACACTATCTCACATGACATTCTCATTAGCAAGCTAAGCAAACACTGTTTTGATGAAACTGGTATGAGAGGGGTGAAAAAGTGATTTGAAATCTATACTTACCGAGTACTTATCAATGCTTCATTATCCAAACGGAAGGGTGTATTGAGTGACATTCTGCAGCAGTCTGTCCTAAGTCTGCATTTATTCAATATTTTCATTAATGGGGATGATGGAATAGCAAGTATGTTTATTAAATTTTCAGAGGTTATGGAACAAGGAGGGACTACAAGCTTATTGAAAATTCAACATGAGCTTCTCTATTAAAGGAACATTCTGAAAATTAGCAGCAAGATGAATGGAATGAAGTTTGTTAGGCAGAAAAAGCAAAGTAAATAATATTCTGGCAGGAATAATCAACTGCACTTATCTGAGCTGGGTGACAACAGGCTAGGCAGCAATTTTATGGACAAAGACCTCAGGGTTATAGCAGAGCAAAAGGTGGCCATGAGTCAGCAATGTCATTTCTAGTTCAAGCAGGAGTACTGTGAGAAAGCACATCAAGTAGCGCATATATTTGACTCAACACTAAGAACGATTCTGTGAGGTTTTTGCTCTGTTGGAGCAGAGTGCTTTGAAAAAGATGCTGTCCAAAAGGCAGCAGTAAGAGTGGTCAGAATCTAAACTAATACAAACAGTTCTGTGTGAGCCAAAGAACTGGGACTATTTGTGCTACTGAAGAGGTCCCAGACGGGTGCATAGTAGCCCTTAAGCAGGCAAAAGGCTGTTACAGATAAGATATGGTCCATTTTCCAGGTCCATGATGACTGGAACAGTAACTAATGAATTTAAATTGTAGGTCAGGAAAATTTGTGTTAGACACAAGGGAAACTTTGTATAAGGATAGAAAACCTCTGGAATAAATCACCTGGCAATGTTATTGACTCTTCAAAACAATGTTTATAGGCAAAGCTGGACAGTTAAGAGTTAAGAATTATGTAGCTATAGATGATTATGCTAGGAGCATTAGGTGATGAACTTTCCCTTCCAGGTCTATCATTTTATTAAGTGAAGTTACATACTTTCTAAAGCAGTGTGGCTGAGCTAATGGAAATGATAATGTCTGGAGATGTAATTTGGGTGAGCTGAGTGCTCTCCCATGCTGGAACTCAAAGAACTGGAATATGAAATTTCAAGAACAAATGCCAAAGCTTATAATTAACATACCTTTATGATTGTGAGTCCCTATATGTAAAAAGAGAGGGGGGGAGAGAGAAAGGAAAGGGGCAATCTAGCAACTAGAGGCCAAATATTCTGATCGAGTACATCAGTGCTTTAGAACAAATTCTGAAGGGAAGGAAAGCAAAATGAAACACAGAAAAAGTTTCATTGGTTATATTAAACTCAGACTTTTCTCTCAGGAAGAAAAGTCTCCTCAACTTAGTACGTGGGAAATTACTAGTTAAAGTGAGCAAGCTAGAGATGAAAGCAAAACATTTAATTACTGAAGAACTGACTGAAGGGGATATGGCAATGGATTAGAGGAAGTTATTAGTGAAGCTCCAGAAGGATAGGTCATGGGACCACTTTTCACTAGGTGGTCTGGCTCTAAAAGTGGAAGTCTTTACTGATGACACAGGGTTGAGAAGCACCACTAAGACATTGGAAAACAAAGGAAGAATTGTAGTGATATGAAAAATGCTAGAAATGGAATGTGGTTTCATAGCCAAAGTGCATGTCATGCATATGGAGACTGATGAGAGAGCTGATTAGAGAGCTCATGAACTGGACACAACAAAGAGGATAAAGTTTGGGGATTTCAGAAGGAAAAATCATTCTTTAATGAGTCATTAATGTGTTGTGGACAGAGGAGGAAGAGCAGCTGAAATAATAGATGTTATCTGTTAAGACATTCTCAACATTAAGGAGGAAGAGCGAGTGCCATTGTGCAAGGCATTGATGAGAACTCATATGAAGACTTGATTTAAGTGGTGGATGCACTGAATGGATTGAGTTAAGGAGAATATATTTTATGAGAGGAGATTGAAAGAGGTAGACCACATTTTGCAAAGCTGTATAAACCAGAACAGGGGGAAGGGGGTAAGTTCACTCTCCTGAGAGATACTCAGGGCAGTGGTGTGGTGATGCAAATTCCAGCAAAAAAGGTTATTTTAGTTAAAGAACAATGCTAAGACAAGACCAATGAACTATGAACAATTTTAGTTTTGCTACTATAAGGAATCTTTCAACTTCTGGAACAATATGCTGATATTAGCAGCTGTGTGGATCTACTGTTGAATTTATTTAGAGTTTGATCTGTTTCTGAATGAGGTTTCTAAATGGTCTTATATGATAGAATGGCAAATTGGACTCCCCCTTTGCATTTCCCATCTGTGTGCTCCCACAAAACTTTCCTTACCTGGCTAGAGTAAGCAAGTGGGATGAACTTTTGGGATTCACATCTTTGAAAGAACGATATGGTGATACTGTGGTTGAGGGCAACACAATTTGTTCCATTGCTATTTCAATTAGTGTGCAATTCCTTCCTGCCCGGACAGTCTCTCAAATCTGAATTCCCTAAGTACTGAAAGGAGATGGTCTTTTCCATATAACAGTGTGCTTTGGACCTCTAAGGTCTCAAGGCAGTTTTACTTACCAAGAGAGGAAACATCAAACATCACACCCTCGCCTCCCTTCCTTTCCCAGTATAAGAGATTTGTTGTGAGCAACCTAGTGCAAAAGTATCTGTTCTCAAATTAAGGAGAATGGGATAATGTGTTACTTAAAAGCCAGAAGACAGCCAAAATGCCAATCAGAGCAAGTCCTGATTTCTGCTAATGTACTGTTATACATTGCCATATGCACAAGTACCATTTATATTTCCTCTACAAACCTATCAAGAGCGATTTCCTGTTCATTATTTAGAGTATGTAGCTGATTACTCAAGAACAGCACTCACTGCTGCACAATTAGACAACTCAGACTTTTAGATACAAGAAGAGTGAACAACACAAGGTAAGCACCTAACATAATAATCAGCTTATGTTCTACTTCACTTATTAATATGTTTCCACATGTGAAGGCAAATATTATTATTGCTTAGAGAATAAGTATTCCAGAGCAATAATGCCAAGCAAACAGACTTGTGGCACACACATTCAACAGCAGCAAATAAGAAAGGATTTGATCATGGTCAAACTGAGCAGTTGGCCAGAAATCCAGTTGACATTTATTTTGGAAGCTTTCTAACAGCTCTCCCGCTGGGTCCACTTTATGCTAAGTGTCTCTAATATGTGGCAGTACTGGTCAAACACCAGAAATAATCTGTATGCTCTTTCCAAAAATTCCCACCAGCTGGTCAGAGAATAAAGGAATTTCATAATGAGAAGATTCATACTTTCCCCCTGCCTTCTTTATGGAAATATTTTGGCTAGGTTCAATCCTTTCTTATTTAGTACTATAGCATCAACAGATATTTAGATTTTGAATGTAAATTATGAACTTTTTGTATGACAATTACACAGACAATATTTTGCCTATTGTGCTTAACAGGAATGTTAAAGAAAGTCTTCAGAGTAACAGAGAGTAAGTTTTCAAAGTGTTTCTGTGGTTAAGGAATATGGGAATCCTCAGTGTCTTGTGGGCTTTGGAAACTCCACACTGCATATGCCAACAGCATGACAGCATAGGACCAAACATAGCAACTCAAAATAAAAATCCACCCAGCCCAATAGTGTCTTCAGGAGTTGCCAGAATTAGATGCTAAGGCAAGAAAGAGGACAATTATAAGCAGGTATAATCTCTCCACATCAACATTAATCAAAATGAACAGACTGAGAACACAGAATGAAACAAACGGAAAAAGTAGTATGAAAAGATCAAAAATAAAAGAAGTTAAAACAAAAAAAAAAAAATAAAGCCAAGATCAGCCTACAGTCCATAAATTACATCATTCTGAAAAACCCAATAAAATGTATGCTGTGTCCAGCATACTTCTGGGGTTTTTTTAATTAAAAAACCCCACAACTCTTTATGATGTTCTAGCAAGCACCCCAGAGGCCTATTAACAACCTACCCAAATTCTCTTCAAGGCAATACTCCTGTAACTGAAATCAGCTGTCTCTTTGCTTCTGTGCAAGCCAGCACACTTGGATTCAATCAGGCTATTATTTGCTCAGAAACCTGGGAAAATAGGTTTATTGCTCCTGAATCCTATAGTAAGGCTGTCACACCTCTCAGTTTCAGAGAGTAAAGCCATGAGCACAAAAATGGTCTCACGTCCTATACAGATCCCAGATACGCCTCACGTACCTCTGCTAAATCCTATGCTCAGCAAAGGCATCCAGTTTTGTCCTGATGCAGTGAAGACACTGTATTTGCCATAGTAGTGCATTATTGCTGTATCCATCCTTAAGTAATTGCCCTGGTTCTACCTGTACCCTCTCTGATTTTCCCGTGTTATCTTTAAATCATGTATGCCAGAACTATACCTTGTCTTTCAGTATTAGCCTGACCAACGCCAGAGGCAGAGGTAAAACCACCTCCTTGCTCCTACCTCTCTCCTCCTGTGCATGCAGTCGTGGGTCTTGTTAGACCTCTTTGCCACTGCAGCAGAAACATCCAGTTTTCCCCTGTCGAGGGATTTTTAAATGCTGTCGATCATGAGATTTGGATTTATGACACAGTTCAATGCCAGTTGGCTTCAATGGTCATTGGATTGCACTCTGGAGGATTTCTGAGACACAGACAGCAGAATGAATTGGAGTACTGGATCCCTAGAGACTGACTCTAAGACAGTCTTATGTCTTCCCTTGGCTGCAAAGCTGCACAGTGGATGACTAATTTGCACTACTGTGGGAGTACTGTATTCTAGTAATCAGTTTTTCAGCTTAAAAAGAAAACACCACCTTGGCTTCAGAAGAGAAAAAAATTAAATGTTGAAATTTTTTCATTCAAATAAACATAACCTAAGTGCGACAGACAAAACTCTGATTTACACAAAAGCATAAATCATATTTCACTCTCAAGAAAGGGAAAAAAGAGTCTAGTCTGGAACCTGATGAGTTTTCCCAACGAGCAGCGCAGAAATGGAAGATGTAGGCACAGTCTTTGCAACTCCACAATCACCTTGTGAGTAGTTATTGAAGGAATGGATTTAGTGAGAAAACTGGAATCTGCTCATTATAGGCTAAGTAAAATCTTCTTCAGTTGTAGCCAACTGCAGTTTAATTTGAACTGCATTCATGTCGACAAAAAGCATAGTGGCTAAATTGCTTGCACTAATCATACCCTGCCCATGTACTTTTGTTACAAATGGTCATTAATAACATAATGATGACCTGTGACAGACAGGCTGCAGTGTGTGCAACTATCCTATTTAGTTTAGCCAGCATGAATTGTCCAGCTGTAATTCAGCACTGAATAAATGGAGCATTTAAAAAGAACAGTAATGTGAGCTACACTGTATATGAGACCAGGCAGCTTGAGATGACTCTGCTAAACACATTGTTTACTACATGTATATTTTCAGTGTGGCGTATCTTGCAGGATGGGATCATATATCCAAATACAAGATAGAGAAAAACAGAAGAAGGAGAGCAGAACTAATCCATTTTGTCCTCAAGATTACTTTTTCCAAGTTTTTTGACACATTGGGTTAGCTTTCTAGGACAGCTGTTGTTACAGAACCGCTGTGCCTGGCAGGTGATAAAGGCTGTCACACTTTCTTTTTGATGGAAATGAAGAACAGAGTCCCTTACAAAACTGGAGTCTTCAGAAGCTCCTCTGCCCCTTTTGCAAGGGAGGAGAGATGTTCTCTTTCTCCTGCCCTTATCCTTCACTAGAAAGTTGCTCTTACAGGCTGCTTTGGCTGTGATTGAGATAACAGAGTGTGATCCTGTCACATAGTTGCCTCATATTGTTGAATATTTTTTGAAATTTACTAGTGGAGTGAACCATCCATTCTAAATTCAAGACTTCACAACACAATAAACTACCCATAAAGCTAGCATGATTGTATTTTCATGAATCCTGTTCCTACATCCTGAATTTTCTGACTTATGTTAAGTGCACAGTAGAAAACCAAGTGAATGATTTGGAGTAATGGTATGACGATCCCAAAGCAAGCAGGAACATCTGGTGTCTGAATTAAAGGTGGTTCAGAAACATCGTGGCTCTCTTTAACCTCTCTGTGAGCTCTACCTTCCAGAGGACTAGAAGGTTTAAAGTGATTATTAAAGTGGCTAACGGGCACTACATGAGAAACCGAGTCAAAGTGACTCTTTTACACCAGACTGAAGGTCCACCAGTCCCACTAGGCCTAGAGGAGAACAGAGGAACATAGGAAAACTGGTTAATGTTTCCCCTAGTAATTCCTCCTAACCTGCAGCCCCTGCAGCTCAGAGTGTTTCCAAGTCAGAGGTAGTTTCTGTGCATCTAGTAACTCCCAAGGGATATGCCTTCTGGGGACTTCTGTCCAGTCTTGCTTGAACTTTCAGCATTCATGATGTCCTGTTGCAAGAGCTTCTTCTATTAAACTATATGTTTCATGAACAACTGCCTCCTTTAGTTTGTACTCTGACCTTCCCACCTACTGGCTTTGCATCAGATCTACTGGTTCCTATACTGGAACTTGTATTGTCCCTGTTTTGCAGATCTTGCCTGGCTGTGCAGGTGGGCAGGACACACAATTTTTTGATTTGCATAACATGGAAAGCAATCTGTTCTTTATTTTGTATTTATTGACATGCAATTGCATTTCTGGCATCATACAAAAGTTCACCATTCAACAGTTATTAACTATCTTATCATATACATAACCATAGCAGTAGTCTCCTTTTTCACCGAGTCAGAGAAGTTAGAGAAAGATATATAACTAAATCCTGCCCTCCAAATGGAGAATAATGCAAAATTTGTGGCTAAAATTGACACAAAAATATTTAATCCAGAAGTATAAAATTTTGCCTCCAATTCCTCATTACTGCTGGTATTTTGCAAACCCAAAAATCCAGAAAATTTCAAAGCACAAAACGCCTTTCTGCCCCTTCTTCTGACTGCAGGGTGTTGTGAGGAGGAGCTATACCTGTCATGCACTTGTGGAATAGGTGTCTGAGAAAAGGAAACTCTGGTGGTTTATGTCATCAGGATATGACAGCTCAGTGACTTTCTCTGTTCTCTGCCTCTAATACTATGTCAGTTCTACTTATGCTTCCCTTATCGGTTGATATCTGCAATGCCCTTTGTATTGTGGCACATCACTGAAAAGATGGAAAGTCTTGAGTGGATGTCATTGCCTCTCTCATTAACCGTTACACTCTCATCTGAAGTGGTAAGCATGTTTTCTGTCTATTCACAGGTGTTATTACTCCTTTATTTAACAGGAATTCTTGGTACCTTAAAAGTAATCCCCACGAAAGATGAGAAGGAATCTCGACTCTCATAACATGTTGATGCTTGCTGCCTGTGAATATGCTGATCTGGTCAGCTGCGCTCACTGATATTTCAAGACGCACACACAGAGTCAACCTGTTAAAGCACTCATGTGCTATGACAGTGCGCATGGTTTCAAGCTGTAGATTAGACATCAGCTGTGTCTTTCAAAAAGCAAGTTAAATCCCATGCACAGTTCCTGGAGGTGACACATTTCTTATATTAAAGTGGCTTGAGTCTTAATCTTCTTGGTTCCCAGCTATCGGTTCACCTGCCTGTCACAGGGACACAGCAGCAGTGAGCAAGCTGCAGGCCGGTATGGCAAAAGCACTGCCTTCAGTTAGAAGCTAAGGTACTGAGTAGCTCTGGGCACTGGATAAGGATCACAACTGATCAAATACTGAAATGCTGGTTTGTGAAAAATTTCCGCTGAGTCTGGTTTGCTTTAAATCACTGCTTGCTGATCATATTATTTATACATACTCAGACACCTCTAGGATATTTCTAGAAGTATTTGTTAATCCCAAAAGTTTTATGCATTTTAGCATGAATTATTGTTTATTTGAAAATATCTACTGAAGTATATTATTCATTATTTACCACAGGAAGCAAAACTGGTAACAGATTGCACAGCAGACTACATATATGCAGGGGTGAATAACCAAAGCCTGCCTCCTCTGAAGTAGCAGTACAGATTCAGAAAATTCTCCACCCTATGATGCACCTGTTTCCACGTGAGAAAGGTGCTTCCTACCAGTCTGCATTATTCTGTGGAACAATGTACTATCCAAAAGAAAGGACTATGTTATTGAAGAAGGTTGTTTGCAAACAGTAAAACAATTCTTCAGAAATTGAGAAACAGTATTTCCACCCTAGTGTTTCAATTCAGATTTAACCTGAGCATGCAGGTTGGACCTTTTCCATCTATCTGAGGTTATTTAAGAGTCAAAAGTCAGATTTAAACTGTTTGCAAATTTACTATAGACAGAAGGACAGATGAAGCTCTTTGGGCTATTTAGTGCCATTGCAAAATGAGATGGTCAAATCTGCTCAGTGTTTTACTAGAAAACTTAAAATTCCCCAAGTCAAGCTAGACCAAATCCCCTGCAGCTACAAGCCACAGGGGCTGTGCTAGAATCCATTCAAATACATCTACTCCAACCCAGATTTGAACTGTAAGCCTTAAATCTAGTTTAAGAATCCAAATGCTTCACAGCATAGGATGCTTTTAGGTTTTTAACTCATCAGCTTCACCCATAGTCTCCTCACTGCCACAGTACTTGTATTGGTTGTCCATTGCACAGAAAAGCTACTGAAAAAACTGAAAGTGGTTGAATAACTTATTCAGCCCTAGATATGGTAGCTGCAGGGCAATGCACAGAAACTGCTCTTCTGCAACCCACAGTAAAGCTGTTGTCAAGAAAATGGAAATTCTTCTTGTTAATGCAAGCTTAGACATCACTTGTAACAGGAGGAGCAGAACAATTTTCAAAGACAAGCCTGATCTTTGAATTGATAGGATCTTTTTCAGCTTCCTGTTGGAACACAGGGGATGTTAGATGCCCAGATAGCATCATTTCTACTGGAAGTGTCTGATAAAGATTGGTGTATTTGCAACTGGGCAGAGCATTCTTTTGAGATATAGTTTCTGGTTTCGAGTCGCTCTCCATGCTGCATTTTCTTTTCTGTGCACTCAGAAATCCGTTTATAGCTCTTATGTGATGTCCAGTGGAAAGTAACAACTCTGGGTCAGTTCCTCAGGTAGGATAAATCAATGTGGCCATACTGACTTCAGTATTGCCATCAAACATAGCTGAAGGTCTGACTCTGTTGACATTTAATTCCTGTGTTTGAAACACGAATACATGCACAAACATTGAGAGCCCTTAAATTAAATGTTTTTATTCAGGGGGAAAAGTACTCACTTTAGCAGAGACTAACAGCCCTCCAGCTTTCAGCTCTTTCTGAATAACTCAGACGAGCAAATCAATCAACACTTTTTTCCAAGCTTACAACAGAGTGCAGTAGATTTACTGTAAGTACTAGATTTTTTTCTGCTGTTATATGTGTGTATCTGAGGCAAGACATAAATAACAAAAGTTCCAGTTAATATAGCTCTAAGCAGGAATATGTTTTTTCTTTCATGTATGATTTTCATGGCTATATTCAGGTGGTGATGTTATTCATCTCTTTATTCTCAGTTCAGCAGAGCTGTCTGCCAGTGACACACGGAGCAAGTGTATAATCTGGAGTACATGATGGGAAAATCAGGTGAATAAAACAACATCCATTTGCAACACAATAGAAGATTTTAATTCTGAATTTCTCACATTAGTCCTCCAGTTCCCTGTCTGCAGTCTTTTCACAGTGTCTGGTCTGAGAGGTAATCACCCATCACACTCTTGGCTCATTCAGTTTTGATAAAGCCAGAGCAAAGGCATGGCGGGGCACGCAGTTGGGAGGCAGTAGGACAACGATAGCTGGGGCCCTGCCACTGATCCCAGTAATGGGCACACAAGGGGAAGAGCCAGGGGAGCTATTTGCCATCTAAAATGAGATAGGCTACAGCAAAGACAGGAATCCAGAGCATCAGCCTGAAGTAGCAGTACTGTTCCCTGTCACCCAAACCTATTTTGTAACTGTGCTTTGGAGGACAACATAATGAGGCATCCGGACGTCACCTTTCTACAAAAGAGTCTAGGCTTGGGAAACAAGGCACCTTTTTGCCCTGATCCCCAGTGCTATCCATCCACAGAAAGACTGATAGGCACTTCAGCTTGCTATAGTGTCAAATCCTCTGGGCTGCACAGGTTTCCTCTTTTTCTCAGCCTTTCCATGAAAAACAAGCAGCAGAGCCCAGGGTTCATTTCTCCTGGCTGAGTGCCATCCTCCTTAGACTACAGTATTGACCCAAAATGCTCGCTGGCTTTTTAGCCCTGAGGTCTTAGCTCTCCTGACTACAAAAAAGAAGAAAAGGACACCAAGCAACAGGACACTGCTGTGTCTGAAGAGCACGGATGGTGAAGCCTTTACTGCCTGAGAAACAAATTTGTTAGGAAGATAAAGAGGGGCCATGATAGATTAAATGTTGCGGAGAGATGAAGTAGATATCCTTAAGGGTCTGAGCAATTTCTTCATCACAGAAAAAGGAGGACCTGTAATATCCCCGAGTCCATGTTTTCCTTGAGGGGAATAGAAATGCTAAAGAAAAAAACCTCGCTGTAGCAGAGAAGATAATAAGGCAATTAAAGCTCTCAGTACTATTAAAAAGTTGACAAAGCACCAGGATTAGATGAAATACATCACTGAAATCAGTGTGGAAAGAGCAAATAAAATCGAAAAGCCTTTGGAGAAGAATTTTGATTGCTTACTAATGGCAATGTTAGTACCAGAGGATAAGGTAATTTCAGTACATAAGGAAGGACCAAGGTTAAAAATGGGCACATTTCACCTGAATTTCAGGAAATTAGTCGATAATGTATCTCAAGATGAATTGATTTGAAAGGTCAGGCAGGAGGGTGACATTGCTGCAAGTGGGAAAATTAGGGAAACTGGTCAGAAATTGCCCTTTGGCTGGCAACCAAAGGTTCTAATAAGGTGGTGTGAAGCCTTAAGAAAAAGTGATCTATATTATCAAAATTCATAAATAGGCCATCCTCTCTGGCCACATTCTTTATACTGCAAATACTCTGTAAAACCCAAAAAGGTCATCTACATTCATCAGTGTATCCTTGCTAAGTTTGCAAATGACACGAAACTGGGAGGAGCGGCTGATACGCCAGAGGGTCATGCTGCCATCCAGGGACACCTTGGCAGGCTGGAGAAATGGGCTGACAGGAACCTCATGAAGTTCAACAAGGAGAAGTGCAAAATCCTGCACCTGGGGAGGAACAACCCTATGGACCAATATATGCAGGGGGCAATCCAACTGGAAAACAGCTTGGCAGAAAGGCCTCTGGGGGTCTTGGTGGATACCAAGTTAACATGGATCAGCAATGTGCCCTTGCCATAAAGAAGGCTAATGGTATCTTGGGCTCCGTTAGGCAGAGCATTGTCAACAGGCCAAGGAAAGTGGTCCTTCCCCTTTATTCAGCAGTGGTGAGGCCACATCGGGAGTCCTGTGTTCAGTTCTGGGCTCCTCAGTACAAGAGAGACATGGACACACTGAGGAGAGTTCGAAGAAGGGCCCCAAAGATGATTAAGAGTCTGGAGCATCTCTGCTATGAGGAAAGGCTGAGGGAGCTGGGACTGGGGAAGAGAAGATTCAGGAGAATCTTACCAGTGTATATAAATACCTGAAGGGAGGGTGCAGAGAAGACAAAGCCAGGCTCTAGTGCTGCCCAGTGACAGGACCAGAGGCAAAGGGCAGAAACTGAAATACAGGAGGAGCCATCTGAGCATCAGGAAACAATTTTTTACTGGGATGGTGAGCAGCGGAACAGGTTGTCTAGAGAGGTTGTGGAATCTTCCACCTTAGACTTATTCAAAAGCCGTCTGGATGCAGTCCTGGGCAGCCTGCTGTAGGCAGCACTGCTTGAGCAGGGTGGTTGGACCAGACGACAACCAGAGGTCCCTTCCAACTGTAACCTGTCTGTGATTCTGTGATCTGTGTTTTCTGTTGTCCCATTGGCTGTTTTACGTTACCTGAGTACCCAAAGATATCAGAAAATAGCCTATCTGAGAGAAGATGGAAGAAGATAAGGTTTATCAGATGTGGCTCTGTCTCCTGCCTCTGTCCTCAGGTGTTCCTCAGTGACAGAAAAACTACGGGATGCATAGTCTTGCCCAGTGATTCAGCACTGTTCCATTTTTGTGTAGTATAATTAAATGTAAGTAAATGCTAGAACGTCACCCACCACGATGGACTCTGGCAGTAAGTTTCTCTTTGGGGTTTACACTCACTGGGAGAAGCAAAACCACAAAGGATCTCCCAGATAGACTTCTGCCTCTTTGTCCCTCAAAAGCAGCAATATCTAATGGAGTGTTTCCTGCTGCTGAAGTTATTTGATTTTCTGATCTGATGCAAAACCATCAGGTCGGCCATAAGACAGCTCAAAGAATTGACTTGTAATGTTTCAATCTGTTGTCTAAATAAGTGAAAATTGTTCTTGCTCCAAATCTTTGCTAAAAAAAAAAAAAAAGTAAAAGATTTTATAAGAAAGTATAGACTTAGATTTTTTTCATTATAATAACTACTGAAAAGTAATTAATAATTCCATTAAGGAAAAGTTGGTTTCAGAATTAGAAGTGATTATTTCAGTTTCTGAAACTCTGAAGTAAAAAAAACACTACCGGAAAACAAAATGGAGGGTATTTGGAGATCTTGGCAAACGGATATTACAGGATTATTTCCATATTTAACCCCATATTCTCATATTTTGAACAGTGCTGGAAAGAAGGTGTGTGATTTTTACCTGCAAATACTACTTTTCTGGAGACAGAAAGAGCAATGTAGAGATGTAATTAAAAGTTATGGAATGAAGCTTCAAAAAGGAAATCCAGATTATCATAAAAATCACTGATAGTGAGGACTAAATGGGTTTAGTGGAATACGAAAAAGAAACAATTGAGGGCTGAACATACATTATGTTAAAAATTAAATTCTATTCTACATGGGAACCTTTTTGCACTGACAAAGAAATAAATTTGATGACTTAATGAGATTTTCCATCTCTAATGTTTACGATCCAGTATATTAAATATGACCTAATTTCTATGATATATGATGCATACAGGAGGCATATGAGATACTGTCAAAAAAAAAATCAATTGATTGGTGGCAATATACTACTTAAGGGACAGTGAAATTTAACTGGAGGATTATCAAGGTGCCATAGAAAGAAAAGTGACTTCCTGAATTTTGATAGCCACCTTTGCCATATTACAACACATGGTCTTTTCCTGTTCATCAGTGCAATGACAAATAAGTTCTTTGTGCACATTAGCAAACTGAAGGCTTCCACTTTCAAAAAGTCTAGCTAAATCATGTGTATGGCTGTGTAAGTACAGACGGGTGCGTGGACCAGGTACCCATGGCCCTCCTTTTCTCATTTATTCCTCTAGTCAGACAGAAGCTCTGAACATTTTTCTGAAAAGCCCTGGAGGCAGCAACCAGAAACACCTGAGCAAGGTGCTCATTCCGAAACAGTCTATCACAGGAACCATGAAGAGAGGGAGTACAGAAGCAAGAAGAAAACTGAAATGAAGAGGTATCCCATGCCCTCACTTTCTGAAATGAAATAAACCTGATGTTCACTTTCTGGAGCACAGAGTGGTTGGAGGGGATATGTGATACTGAAGACCTTGTAAGATCACAGCCTGTTCTGTCCTCCTGTTAACGCACCTGTGGATTGCACAGGAATGAATTGGAGGAGATTGACTTCAGCAAGGCTTTTGATGACACTGTCTCCCATAACATCCTCATAGGTAAGCTCAGGAAGTGTGGGCCGGATGAGTGGACAGTGAGGTGGATTGAGAACCGGCTGAATGGCAGAGCTCAGAGGGTTGTGATCAGCGTGCAGAGTCTAGTTGGAGGCCTGGGGTCAGTTCTGGGTCTGATCTTGTTTAACCTATTCATCAGGGACCCGGATGAGGGGATGGAGTGTACCCTCAGCGAGTTTGCTGATGACACAGAACTGAGAGGAGTGGCTGATACACCAGAAAGCTGTGCTGCCATTTGGTGAGACCTGGACAGGCCGGAGAGTTGGGCGGGGAGGAACCTGATGAAGTTCAACAGACACAAGTGTAGGGTCCTGCACCTCAGGAGGAATGACCCCATGCACTAGTACAGGATGGGGGTTGACCCACTGGAGAGGAGCCCAGTGGAGAAGGACCTGGGAGTCCTGCTGGACAACAAGTTGACCATGAGCCAGCAATGTGGCCTCATGGCCAAGAAGGCCAATGGTATCTGGGGGTGCATGAGGAAGAGTGTGACCAGCAGGTCAAGGGAGGTTATCCTCCCCCTCTACTCTGCCCTGGTGAGGTCACATCTGGAGTGCTGTGTCCAAGTCTGGGCTCCCCAGTTCAAGACAGACAAGGAACTACTGGAGAGAGCCCAGTGGAGGGCAACAAACATGATGAAGGGACTGTAGCATTTCCCATATGAAGAAAGGCTGAGGGAACATGGTCTGTTCAGCCTGGAGAAGAGAAGGCTGAGAGGGGAACGCATCAATGTTTATAAATACCTTAAGGGTGGGTCTCAAGAGGATGGGGCCAGACTCTTTTCAGTGGTGCCCAGAGACAGGTTAAGGGGCAATGGGCACAAACTCACCCTAATTTGAGGAAGAACTTCTTTACTTTGAGGGTGGCATAGAACTGGAACAGGCTGCCCAGAGAGGTTGTGGAGTCTCCTCTGGAGATATTCAAAACCCACCTGGACACAATCCTATGCAGCTTGCTGTAGGTTAACCTGCTTTGGCGGGGGGGTTGGACTGGGTGATCTCCAGAGATCTCTTCCAACTCCGATCATTCTGTGATTCTGTGAGATGCCATCCCATTGCTGAAGGCTACTTGGGATAATTGCACTCTTGCTGTCTGGTTGATGAAGCTTGTACAGGATGGTGCCAGAACAGTGAACTGGCCCCCTTGCTCTAGGACACAATCAATACTAAATTAGCCTTTAATTACAAGTCTTTTAATTATTCAGTGTTGACTTATGGTATGAAGCGGCAGCTGTAAATCTTTCCAAAGCAAAAGCTTTGATTCCTGGTATTCTCTCACTATCTCCTGTAGTATCCTTGTGCTGGAAAATATAAGACCTCTATTGATATCATTTCATAATTTTTACAAGACTAATCTAGGAGCCATGCTGCTGCTCAGCAAGGGTAATAATAAATTTTAAAGCCTCTGGCTGTTCTTAGGTGGCATTACCAAGCAGAAAGCGATTTGCCTGAAGTTTGATAGATCTTAATCGATTTCACTGTAGCAGGGAATAATTTTTATCTCCAGTTGATGAAAAATTCGGCACCAAATTGCTCTGAAAGTGAGTATTGAGAACTACAGTATCGGTTCCAACATAATTCAATCCCAAACCTAAATCTATCTCTGCCTAGACTAGATCTGAAAATCCTTGCTCTCTAAAAAAAATGAGGTTTGGCTTTCATTGATAATGTACTCAGAGAGATATGTTTACATGGTAGAAGTATCTATAATATATTTAATATCTATATCTACTTATATATCTATATAGAGAGAGAAGTCTGTTTTACCCTGGCTGTTTACTCTTTATAAAAGTAGTAGAGATTTTTCACCTTATTTCATGCATTGCAATAAAAGGTAAAACAATTGAAAAAGTGAACCTTGTGACACTTGTGACAAAATTAAAAAATTCATTTTCAAAGAGCTTTCTGCAAGTTATAAATAACAGGAAATTCAAAAAGCGGTGGTCTCCTGCATGCAAATAATTTCTTGAATCAATATTTCTGCATTGAAACTGCTACAGCTGATTTAGGATGCTGGCTTCCATCCCACAGACAGAGAAGGGGGTGCATCCTCTCCCTCTTGCAGACTCATAGCCCAGGCTGGTATGCACATCCCACTTGAAAATGCAAAACATCCAACAGGTTTGGAGACCTAGCTGAGATCAGGCACTAGATGCAATATTAAACAATATCTCAAGTAGTCTGTTGTGTTTGGGGTGTTGAGATACCAGCCTGTGCCTTCCTGTGGTATGGGATAAAAGGAAGTCCTGTATTTTCTGCTTCTGTTTATATCAGAAGACCTGTCCTATTCTTTTCTGGTGCTTCTGCATTTGCTCAGCACTGGAAAGTGGATACAAAAACTAAAAAACCTGGGAAAAGCTGTCCATTTTCTGAGATTGAAGAAACGAGCTTGAGCATTTGGCTTGGCTATGGAGGGCTGTGACTTCTCCATAGCTTACCTAGCTACCTGCTAAACCTGATCATCTGCCCTTGGGATAATGAACCTGGCAAAAGACGAAGTAGCTGAGCTGCAAGATTCAGTGGTTGTATTCTCTTTGTAATAGGTCTGTTTTTACAATTCCACTGGCATTTATCAGAATGATTGCTCTTCTCTGCTCATAATATTGTTCTATTATTTGTCACATTCTATAAATACCACAAAGAAAGAAGTTTCTTGAAAAAG
Organism: Cariama cristata; assembly: GCF_000690535.1. Lineage (NCBI taxonomy): Eukaryota > Metazoa > Chordata > Aves > Cariamiformes > Cariamidae > Cariama > Cariama cristata. The sequence continues at coordinate 13,062 of NW_009607638.1, read as the reverse complement.
AACCAGTAAATAAATCCCTCTGCCAAAAGTTTATAAATTGTGTGTTACTATGCATATCCCAGCAGCAGCAGTTCAAACATTAATCACTTATCCTTTCTTAGTCACTTTTTTAATTACAAAAACCAGACAGAGCTTATTATCAAGAAATTACTAGCTATAATTTCATTGCTCCTTCTCAAATCAAGATCATGTTGAATGTGTTAAAAATGCATAAATAAAGCCAATGCCAAACATCTGCATAAGTTAAATTTATTAAACATTTGGCATTTACAGGCATCCTCAAAGCAGTGATTTTTAGGTTATTTTTCCATCTTGTCCTGCATTATATTTTGTGCTCCAACATGGAGCTTCATCCCCGTGAAGGTGGGGGCATAAAATGGTAATCCATTGGCATATTCTTTGCTGTCTCTCATTAGGATTGACAAGAAATAATTACTTCATACTTGTTCTCATTAATAGCTAAAATTGTCTTCCACTTTCTTGTATTAGCAATAATTTACGTTTAGTACTAAATCCATTAACTGGAGTCAGGTCCTCAGGTCAGAACTCTCATTTTCTAACTTCTTGACTCTTTTCCCCCATCTCAGGAGGGCAGCCCCTACCGCCATAAGGCAATGGGTGCCCTGCAGCCACATCACTCCACTGTGTGATCCAGGCATATATGCTATAGGATGTCAGCAATAATGGGAAAGCATATAATCATCTCTGCCTCCCAAATTAATCCATATTTGCTGTCCTAGGAGGAGTTAGGTTTTGCTTTGTTGCTACCATAAGGGTGATACATGGGCAGTGGTTAGAAGCCCAAGTAAATGAGACCAACTTTTTCCACTCAGTGCCAGCTGAAGCACAGGTTAATGCCCAATCCACTTCCTTAAAAATTCAGAGTTATAGAAGAAGAGATGAGAAAAGTAACACTGTTGGTATTATATGGCCCTGGAATGAAGTCCTGGAGGAACTGAGTACTTGTCTAAACACTTGCATGATATGAGGAGACTAAAATTTAACCTAGACTATACTCTCACATTTGGTGCTTCTCCTGCAGATTTTGGTAAATTGCAGTGGTCCGCTAAAGTTAAAATAGACAGACCACGGACTCTGCAGGTAAAAGAAGGACACAGCAATAGATGTCTCTGTAAAACTCTGAACTAACGCTAAATTAATGGCATGGACTTTAAACAGTAACAAAGATTTTTGAAAGGCTTAATTCAGTGGATGAGCCTGAAAGTTTTATGAAACTACAAGAAAACTCATTGAAGAGGAAAAGACAGTAATAGTGTTGTACTTAAGGCCTCAACAAGGAATTCCTGGCAAACTTTCCACTTTATGTTGCTATTTTTCTTAGTGAGACTTGGCTGAGTTCCAGCCATGATCATAGAGGGCCCAGAAATCTTTGAGATACTAGAAGTGAAGTGCAAGTTTAACAGATATCTAAGCTCACTGGAATTCCTTGGCAGCAGACTCACATCTATTTATCAGGATTGAGAAAGAAAGAGGAACCATGCTGTTTGGTTTTGTTTCGTTTTTGGTTTGGTTGGTTGATTGGTTGTTTTTTTTTCTGACAGCTTGAAATTATTCAGAAAGCTACCATTTAAGAAGAAAAAGAAAGGGCTCAGAAAGGATAGTTTCAGATATTATCCTAACTCAAGCCGCACCAAGACAGCTTTGGGTTTAAGTGCCTATGAAGAGCTATAGATTTCATTATCCTTTTTTTTTTTTCCCTTTGCAAAACAGACCAAACTGAGAGCTGCACAATAGCAATACTTAGAGCTCCTGTCACATCTGTATCCCCCTGTTCAGGTGTGAAGGTTCAGAGCACTACACCACTTTGTGCAACTATCGATGAGTATGGAATGCTTTCCCTTTCCCCCTGTCCCTCCCATGCCTCCCTCAAGCAAGCAGGAGGGATTGCTATGTGCTGCTTTACCTAGACATTTGACCCTACCCTTATTTTTGGTACAGGGAAGCCTGGCAGCAGCCCAGTCCAGTAGCACCCATTAGGTGCTGGAGGCTGGAAGTGGTCGGTTTTGGTCAACTGCTCAGCTCCTCTGTTAGTGATGCTGACGGGCTTCTTTCAGCATCTCTGCTCCCTGTCATGGCGTGCTGGAAGGAACAGGCTTGCTTGCCAGCCTGCAGCCCAGCGAGCCAGCAGAAATCTCCAGCAGCTTTCCAGCCCTGGTTAGCTGTGGGTGCCTGCGAGATGAGCCACAGGTTTCTGCTCCTGCCTTTTCCTCATGCTCCCAGGTCCCCGAGAAGGACTGCAAGGAGATGAGAAATCAACCTTAAATGTCTCTCTGGGGTTAATGGGTGAATTTTTAAGCTAAGTCTCCTGTGCGTTTATCACAAAAAATAGAAGTGAAAAAAGGAGAAGAGTACATATGCTGGTTATTTAAGTAAGCAGACTGTAAGCATGGAATCTGTTTTAAGGGGGCTGTTTACCGAGCTGCTGCTGACGGTGTTACAGCCGGCTCCCCACACTTTCCTTTCTGTGGCCGGTGCTTCCTCAGCTGCACCAGGGACAGGCATGGCCTCAGGGGTCCGGTGTCCGTGTGCGGGCCCTGCGTGGAAGACAGGGCACCCAGGGGCACTCAGTGCCCAGACACAGTCCTGAGCAGCAGCTCACCGTTTTTCAGGAATTTTCCCAAACCTCTGAGACTTTTAATGTCTGTATTATGCAATACACCCCATCTTTTAAACCACCATGTAGGTTCCCAGTCAGCGGTCAACACTGATGCATGCATACAGGGTCCACTTCTCTTCTGCAAAGCCATCTTTTTCACTGCTCCAGCTGCACATATTGCTTGGGAAGCTGTTACAACCAGCCCTTCTTGGAAATCCCTCACTTCCTCGCAAGTAGTTTTCAGATGGCCAGAGGAAAATGAGCATTCACAGAACATCTTTGCATCCAAACTCTTGCCAATGGCTGAAATGGCCAATGGGGCCTGTGTGCAGCCAGGTATCATTAGATAGATAGCCAGGCAAAATTTCAAACAATCAGACTTTCCCTGAAACACTTCATGACATGTGCAAATACAAGAAAATAAAAGAAAATTCATTCTTTTTTAACTTAAAGAGAATTTTTTACTTGCACAGTGTAAGTATTTATTACCTCCCTTTTTCATTTTGAAACACAGGATTTGTTTATTTGCAGAGAAGATTTCATTTTAAAGCTTCAAGATTTTAGTGTGAAATGCGAAAAAAAGAAAAGAAAGCTTTTGATTGTAATCTCCAGGGTCAAAAAAAAAGAAAAAAGAAAAAAGATCTAAATGTTGCCTTTGTAAAAACTTGGCAGAGATTTCACTGTGACATTCAGGCATATCATTAAAATTTGCTTTACAACTGCTGCTGTTGTACTTCCATGCAGCAACATGAAGGAAGCTGAAAGAATTCTCTTTACTTTTTCCTGAGAAAATTTGCTTCCATTCCAGCATATAAACATAATTTGAATTTTATTTTTCTCCTCATTATGTGTGATGGTTTGTCAGACAGTTGAGGTAAACATATTTAAACCTCAGGGGCTGTCTCCAAATTAATTGGAGCGATACAGGCTAGGTTAGAAGGGCTCACGTGCAAGCACGACCTGGGCGGTGATTTGAGGTGCCTTATTCAAGGCTCAGGACAGGTAATTTTGGTCCCATGGCAGTGCCTCTAATCTCAAGCCTTGCAGACAAAAATTTGCATCTGAATGCAGCTGGCCATGTCAAAAGCTTCTTAATTCTCTTTCAGACTTTCCTACCGGTGTTTCTGGGAGAGGGTGAAGCAGCAGTGAGTTGACCACAGCTTTCGTCGCAGTGGGTGCTCCTGTTGAGTTTTTGGGTTACACTTATGCGGCTTGGTTGGTTGTGCACGTGGTGTTTCTTCTGTCACAGGAGGTCTGCTGGGGTGGGATTTGGCACTCGCAGAGGTTTCTCTGCTGCCCTCCTGGAGATGCAAGGGATTTCCCTGCAGCTGGGCAGATAGGACACCTCCTGCCTTGGCATGGGAACATCCCCACATGGTCCTCACCAGACGCTTGCAAAGCCCCCCGGCCACCTCCCTGGCACCACTGGCAGCCTTGGGGCAGCAGCCTCATGCTTCTGCTTGCACTTGTTTCATCTTTTTTCACCTTCCTCCCTCTGAGACTTATGTGCTCAGTTTTGCTCTAAGTTTGCCCTTCTCCATTGCAAATTTTGGTGGAAAAGAAGTGAATGAGGGGATATGTGAACAAACACGAGAGTGAAAAAAAAAAAAGTTGCTCTTTTAAGATGGCACAAATGATTTGAAACAAACAAGATTTCATTCTGATGCTGAAAGAACAAATGTGATTTCTTAATTCTTGGGTTTTGTGTTGTGGAAGCCCCTTTTTTTGCTTTTCAGCCTTTGCAAATTGTAGATAACACCAGAATATTCCTTGATGCTTCTGAAGTCAGTCTTACACAGATGAATTCCTCCATCTATCCATAACTTAAATATCTCTCTACATTAATGACAGAGTCAGTCTCTGCTTATTGCACTATAACTGGTGCTGCAGCATAAATAAATACAATAATACAGAACAGTCAATTCTGCTGGCCCAGCATCATGTATCAATTTGCACTAATAAGTTAATTTCCATAATTGTTATTCAGAACTAACATAATTTGAGAGAAAAGAGGTCGTAATGGTCATGATGCCCTGAGAGGATTTTGCCTTGCTGAAGTCAACACATTGAAGCCTCTGAAGGATTCTGGAGAGAATAATGCTCATAACCCAATCATTCAGTTAATGTTATTACTCATTTATTTGTTTTCCATCAGCAAGATAGCCGGTGACCTCCAAAACAAGACTGTGCCTTGACACAGAGCTACATCACGTTCATTCTCACCCTGCTCATCCTGAGTCTTTAAAAGTCAATGGTAAGTCTTCCAGTGGACCTTCAAAAGCACTGCATAGATTTTTCTTCTGTGTCTATTTAAATAAGGTGGAACACAGCAAGACAGAATGCTTTTTGTGCCTTGTAAAACAAACGAAGCTCCTTCAACTCACTTTTGTCCCTCTTGCTGTCAACCCTTCAGTTTAGCTAAGATTTGGTTAAGTGAAGGGACTGAGGTGCAGTGCTGCTCAAATATAAGGCCCTGTTCAGCTAACTCAAGCAACACTGTCATTTTTTACAAAAAGGGATATATCTCATAGGGAATTGCTGGTGAAACTGCTATACATCAGATTAGGATGTCATATGCTACATTTTATTTTGTCACTTAAAATTAAATGCATTTGTAATATGTACAGTAGTAAAATCAAATCAGGATTTAATCCATTTTGGAAACATGTTCCATTACAGGGAGAAATGTGCATGGCAAACTCGGAATGTTATAGTGCATTTGCAGTAAATATTAATGACAATCTTTGGTGGCTTTATTTTTTCCTGTATGTTATGTATGAGACACTGACCTTTCTAAATATTCTACACAGATAACCTGATCCTTAGCACAACCATGAAATATTATTGTAATTATTATTTGTACAACTATGGTAGATGTTGCAGAAGATGTTCCAGCTAAAAAGAAATAAATAGATTTGTAGATTGGACTACTATGTTAAAGTCTAACAGAGTTTTCAGTGATGACAGAGGAATAAAGAACTGTTTTGCTTGCTGTTCAAAACATAGAAAGAAGTGAACTGAAAAGTAAATTCAAATAATTTCATTTAAAGGTTATTTCTAATGGAAAAAAAGCTTAGAAGACTGTGAAATAGGCCTTATTCACAGAACTTTCTAGGATCCCTGCCCTAAACAGAAAAATTTACTTAACATGGACAGAAATTCACAGAATATTTCATTCTGTTCATTTTCCATCAACTTTCTTTTAATGATTGATACTCCAAAGTTACTAGAACAGGAAGACTGAGAGTAAAATAAATGAAAGCAACAATAATCATACAATATTTGTCTTGCAGGTGAGTTTGGAGATGTTAACAGAAAATACTGACCCTTGAAGTTAAGAGTATGTGTAGAAGCAAAGTGATCATCTCTTTGGACTAAATGAAAGCCTCAGAGATGTCCTTCCACAGGGGACATCCCCATTCCTCTTGCTGCTTCTGACTCACCAGGCAAGAAATGTCCGTGTTCCCACCCAGATGACTATTTGTGGCAATGGTATTTCCAGGAGGACCTTCCTCCATGACATGGCAGCCAGGCTAAAGGAGATGGCCATGCCACCTCTGCATGCTGTGGGGTCTCACTGATTAATAAAGTTCAAATATTCACCCACTCTCAAGGGGTTTGCTTTGACATTGTTTCTAGTTACAAGGAAATCATTGCTTAAGTCAAGTGGAAAAGTCAAGAGACCTGTGTCTATACCTGCCTAAAAGGTGGCTTAATTGTTTTGTCCAGTTTCCATGGCCAGTTGGTGGTAGAACTACTGCAATTATAACCACCCATAAAATACATCACCTTTGGCATAGCTGTTGCCTCTGCATTTGTAGATCTTGGTAGCTGCAAGGAAACTCCAGTACCAGTGCAAAAGAAAGTCCTCAGGAAAAATGCATATGCTGTCAAACAAAATGCAAAGCCAGAAAAATTTGTGGAATCTTACAGAAACAACGCTGGCACCTGAAATCTCATTTGTTGGTGTTAATATTCACTTATTTATTCTCTCCTGCCTAATTTCACTTCATACTCTGCTGCATCACTTTCCATTTTGCTACTCCAGTGTCAGCTCTTTGGATGTTATGAAGTCATACAAACTAAGAGCCACAGTGCATTTTGATTTTCAGAGGGATGTCCAGACACACAGTGGCCAGTGAAATATGATTTCTCTGGAGCCAGACTCCACCTCGTATCCCCCAAAAGATGACTTACCCAAAGTGGCCCCGTTCAGATGGCACTGGCCCTGAAGCACACCTTCATCTTTATAAAGGTTCATAAAAAAATTTCCCATCTTTTTTTTTCAGATACAGTAACAGAGTCTTACCCGTGACCTCATTTGGTCTTCAGTAGAGTGACTAAGAGCAGAGTTGTCATGAAAACTTGACTTCTCAGCAATTAATTTCTCTATTTTTCTGGTCATATAAAAAGCTGGAAAAAAAAGGACAAGGCAAGGGGTTAACTTTTACACAGGCCTTGACCTCACCATTTCTGTAGGTACACTTTATACCGTTCTAACAGTAGCTTAATTTACTAAAAGCATGGGGCAGCTTGAGCTCAAGGACACAGTTGTTTGTATTTCTTGCTTTCTTGATGTAGTGCATTGTCTTACTCCCAACTCTCCTCAGCCTAGGTTTGGAAAGGCAGATCATAGAGAAAAGGAAATTACTGACCTTAGAAGCATCCAACCTGACATTTAGAGCCTTTCTGTTGTTTGTACATACGCCTGGTTCCTGCTAGTGTTTCTGGGAATTGTGCATCTCTGAATTGTTGGCAAAATGGACTCATTCGAAAAAAACATGGAAATGGAATTTTTTCTGTTAGTAGTCTCGTCATTAAATATTTCTTTGCTTTCATCTACAACAAGCATAACGAGATAATTCTATTTACCATTCCTCACCAAGAAAAGTAATTAGAATGCAAGGTAATTTCCATAAAATGCATTATGACTTTAATATCAGTAAAAGCCACTTAAATATTAAACGCACTGAAAAAATATTAGCTAAATTATCATAGAATAATATGATCAGGTTAGTTTTGGAGAAAAAAAGTGATAGATGTGTTTTAATAAACTGTGTAAAATTATATGCATCATATTCTTGCTTCCTGTCAATTTTATTTAGAGTTAAATGCCATTGTGATAATTAGTTGGGTTTTACTGTGTTCATTAAAAGCTTTTCTAATGATCACATAGAGGAATAAGTAAAATTAATTTCTTTCTTTAAACTTGGAGAAATTAATCAAATGAATAAACAAAAAGCTTTTGCTGAGGCACAGACACAATATCATGTGAGTTCTTCCAATAAGATAAGCATGGAGTATGAACACAACACTCAGTCTATGAAGGCTTGCATTTTGTATCAGTGCGAGTGTTCTTGATTTACAAACAGGAGTTCTATGCATGAAGGAGATAGAGTGTGCATCAAATCCAGTAGTCCTTATTCAGGTAAAAGTTCAAAGCCATTTCTAGGAATCCAGGGAAGGCTCCTCAGTGAAAATGAGAAGGGATCTGACTAACATTTCTAACTTTTGTATTTGTTTTTCAGGATGTGCAGATCACATCTTTCAAAAATTTTCAAAGCCTGGTTTTCGATTATAGCAAAACCCATTGAGATGCATTGTGCTAGTGAAGTCTCCTTTCATGACTCTCTAGGACTAAAACCACATTCCCAAGGAACTTTCACATCTTACTAGCATTAAAAAATTTATAAATGCTGAAGACATAACTTCTGGCTGTGAGAAATTACACTAGAAAAAGAAATATATGAAGAATGATGAACACTTCAAGATGAAAAACCCACATAAATAAATGATTCCAAAATCAGAGCCATAAATTTTTATTTCTATATGTACAAAGATCGTGTTATAAGAAAATAATATTTTTGAAATAGCTTACCACGTTAACTCAGTGAATTAGTCCAATGACTGCAGATGCTGATATCAGTGAGATCTCTGGAGCACGCAAGCCTGATTCAGAGTCCATGTCATGTTAGAAGTAGCTTCTACTTTTCAAACTGGGTCAGATCTTTGGTGATTATTAAGGAAGAAAAAGCATAAAAACAAAGTGGTAATTTCAAAAATATAGGTATAAGATTAACCTGGGTAAGAACTGAACAACTGAGTTCTTGAACATTAGTACTCATACTCTTCCGTTCAAAATGCTGCCAAAGCTAATGGAAAGCACCACTTCTCTAATATGCCTGTTAAAGCACAGTGCTGTTTTGTTCTTCACAACAGACCTCTCTTGTAAAAAGTCCAGAGGATAGACTTGTTTGTAATAGCTCTGTGAACAATTTCTCCCCAGGAAAATACCAAAGTTGAGATGCAGGTAGGATCAGAGCTGAGACTCTAATAGACTTTGAGTTAATCATATCATCTTAATTGAAAAGTAGTAATAAAAATAATAGATTTTAATACATAATTTAGATCATTGTGTGTTAGGTTAATGCATTCTGCTTAGGTTTTGAAAAAATTATTTATTTCATGTAGAGTTAAGATTTCATTTGTTTTTGTAATTGAATGCTTTCCAAGTAACTTTAATAACAGCAGTTTGTTAAATCAGATTTTGAATTGGTGCACAGATTTGAAGTTCATATATTAATTTTTGACACAATATACTTAGCATTTATAGCCTGCTCTTAAGGTGGTGGAATTTATTTTCATGAGATTTAATAACCATTGTTGTCTTATATTACAGAAATTGAATTATTTTTCTCTGCTGTCCTGATGAGAGGCAATTTGCCTTATGACTATTTTATTTTACTTTTAAAACAATGTATTACTTGATTTTGTGACTGGATTTATTCTTCAGCTATTGGTCACACTTCTATGACAAAATTTATGTTTATATTTAAGGTTCTTCCCAGAAAAGCAGAGAAGCTCTGTTGTTCAGTTGCATTTTCCCTTAGTGCCTGTTCTGACCCTTGTTCTTGCAGACAAGCAATTCTGTGCAGTGACAAAGGGTTCAGCTGAACTTTCAGCATAACAAATGTGTCAGATTCCTAATAGTACTTCGTTTCATTTTGAAAGGAACCAGGTCCCAAGCCTTTCTAATTTAGTGTTGAGAGACTTCACTTCAACTGGATTTTTTTTCATCTAAAATAATTACTGAGCTCACTTGGTGGAATATCTTGTGCTGTTTTGTAGTTAGATACTCTATTCAAGAAACCCTTCAAGCCCATGCTTAACTTTAAGCAGGTAGTTATGTCCTGCTGGCTAAGGAGTTTAAGTGCGTGCATAATCATAGAACCATAGAATGGTTTGGTTGGATGGGACCTTAAAGACCACCTAGTTCCAACCCCCCTGCCATGGGCAGGGACACCTTCCATCAGACCAGGTTGCTCAAAGCCCCATCCAACCTGGCCTTGAATACTTCCAGGGATGGGGCATCCACAACTTCTCTGGGCAACCTGTTCCGCCGCCTCACCACCCTCATGATGAAGAATTTCTTCCTAATATCTAATCTAAATCTTCCCTCTTCCAGATTAAAGCCATTGCCCCTTGTCCTATCACTCCATGCCCTTGTAAAAAGTCCCTCCCCAGCTTTCTTGTAGGCCCCTTTTAGGTGCTGGAAGGCTGCTCTAAGGTCTCCCCGGAGCCTTCTCTTCTCCAGGCTGAACAACCCCAACTCTCAGCCTGTCTTCATAGGAGAAGTGTTACATAATCACCTAATACATAATCACAGGAGAGGTGCTCTATAATCATAAAGCTCATTTGTAAACAGGGATTTAAGACCAGATACAGGTTTTGAGCAACAGCCTGGAAGCTCAGGATCAGCATTTGTGTTTCCAGATCTGATGCTTCATGGCCTTGCTCAAACAATATAGTCCCTTTTGTCTTAGGCATTCCCAGAACTTGGAAAAGCTGAGACTCCTTTATTGCTCCAGGTAATGTGGGGCTTAGCCAACAAATGTTTCAAAATATTTTCGAGACCCTTAATGGATAATTAAAACAAAGATGCAAAATGGACATTATCAGCATTATCAAGCACACATGCACCTTCCTGCAATGTTTCAAAGGAAGCTGTTATAAACTCTTCTCATTCTTACTGCAGTTGAGTTCTGTCCTTTCACTTCCAGGATACAGTTCCAGGCCTTTTCCCAGACTGATCCAATTTTCCAGATCTCTTTTACCCCTTCATTTTTCCAGTTAACTTTTCCAAGCAGCTGGATTCCCCAGAAACACCAGTTATTTCTGTGTTTTATCTACTCCTGCCAGGTGATGGGAGATATGGAACAAGTGGCTTGGGAAGGTGCAAGTGGTGCCTCCTACCCTACCTGATGCTAGACTAAAAATGGGGCATTCCAATTTCCATCCTGTTGAAGGGAATGGGGCCTCCAAGCAGACTAATCTCAGGGAAAACTCTGAGCATATTCTGCAAGAACGACTTGCTTTATTAATTACTAGGATTGCATTTCCTTATGACAGAAATACAAAGTGATCGAAAGCAGTCCCTTGCAGAAGAAATCTTGCAAGGGCACAAATGCCTTTATGTAGCTCCGGTAGTGCCTGTCCAAGGGTGTTAGCTGCCTTTGGCAAGCCCTTTCACGCGTCCCATTCTCACTCCTCATGCAATTTAGTTATTCTGTGTATCTCCATCCCCCATGTGCTAGCAGTCATCATCAGTCCTTTTGATCTGTTTGGCTGTGTCTTTGTGTCTCTTTCTGCTGCTGTAGCACTGCCACTTGTGTATAAACAGAAGCTATCCTCTACCACTCTTGTCTTTTATTTTTTTATTTCATTAATGCTGTAGCTTCCCAAAGAAGGGGGTTGGGAGAAATGAGCCACTAGGTCGGTAATTCCATCATGAACATCACAGTAATGTGCCTTAAACCACACTTTCTTGTAGTTTGTCCTAAGTCATTTGCCAGGACTCAAATGATGGAGCTCCTGAAACTCCCCTTGCAAGATAATGCCACAGGAAAACAGAAGGGATTTTATTGATATTCCACAGACCTTTTCCTTTTGTTAATTTAATACCATTACCACCATAATCATTTTCCCCCTTCCATCATGCTTCCTTCTTCAAAACACTTCCAGACCTTTATGTTCCCTTCTAATCATTTCTTAGTAAAGATTTTGCTTGTTTTTAGGGCTCTTCCCCCCTTGCATACTGTCTGAATCCAGCCCCTCAGGGTCATACACTCATCTTTTCATCCATAATTGAAAAGACAACCACTCTATACAGTAATGGGAGATTTTTTTTCCTTTTCCTTCTCAGCTCACGCAAGCTATACAGATCCTCACTCATCTCTTCAGGCTCTAAGACATATTGTACCACTGAATTTTAAGCAAAACTACCAGACAAGATCAATGAGCTATTCTGTTTTAAAATCTAGGGCATAAATTGGCCATCCCTTTGTACATATTTTTACCTTTCCAGCTCTTAGCAAAATGTAGACCTATCCAATGTCAAAAAGTAAAAACGAGAAACTAGAATCTCCTTTTATTTATAGCAGGGTTTCCCCCACTGAAACAAAAGATGCCATTTGCACAGCAACATCTCAGAGCAGAATTTTAGCCCAGTGGCTTTTACAAAGGTGTCTTTTTCCCTTTCCACAAAAGGCAAGCATTATTCCAAATCAGAGAACCAGGCACAAGGCATATGCACCACTTATATTCCACTTGGACACTCTGAAATTAAACACTGCAGACTGTAGTCTGTGACACAGGAAAATTTTACCCATGTGGCATTATCCCATCAATAAGGCCCCAAGGGATGGGTTCAGCGTGGAGTTCCCTGGGTGAAAAACCAGTGGATCTATCTTTCGGTAGGAGAGAATGCTAGTGTGGAAAAGACAAAGAAAGAAAAGTCCATTCCAAAAAGCCTTTTCTGAAAGAAGTGTTCTCCCGAGTGGGGAAACATCATTTCTTTCAGATGCAATGTGAA
>NW_009607638.1:0-543 GCF_000690535.1 Cariama cristata | reverse complement strand
TCAGCAGTGGCTGTTCAGCAGCTAAAGGAGTCAAACTGTGCTGGATATTTCATATTTGCTGTGGACTAAGAACAGGCATGTTGGTACCGTGGGTCAGGTGTAGACAGTAACTGCAGGCACAACACTGACTTGTTGGCCAGGCTGAGCCCTTTGTCTTAGAAGTAGTCAGATTTTGAGGCAGTCTTTGGTAACATGAATAGTTGGGTACATGTCATTATGACTATTTGTGCAGATAGATACACTTTTAAATAAACATAGAAAGAATTACAGTAATGTGGTCATTGGTCAGTTGTAAATATCCACACAAAAAATTCAGCTCAAAGACAGGAAAACTGTATAGGGCAAAGGTATCATGACACCAGCATTAATCAAATTGTGAAAAAAAAAAAAAAGTTTATCCAATGATTCTTTTTATACTCCACCAAAGAGGTGTTGTGGTTTAACCCCAGCTGGCAACTAAGCCCCACACAGCTACTCGCTCACTCCCTTGCAGTTGGATGAGGGAAGGAATCAAAAGAGTAAAAGTGAGAAAATTCATGGGTT
>NW_009607637.1:173084-180897 GCF_000690535.1 Cariama cristata | reverse complement strand
CGCTGGGTTTGGGGGCGGGCAGCGCTCTCCCACCCGGCGGTAATTAACCCAGCTGCAGGGTGTTGCTAGCTGAGAAATCCCTGTCATCTCCCTGAATTGGAGGCTTTGGAGAGAGCCATTTGTTTTAATAAGGCTCTTTTGTGTGTGTGCGCGTTTGGTGGCTGCTGCTGTGGTTTTGGGGTTGTAATTGTGATAACAGATGCTGGAGGAGAGAAGTTTCAGTCCTGGACCTCTTGTCCTGCTCATTACTGCCTCTGTGAGCTGCCACTTGCACCCCAAAGCTGCTGTTTAATGAGCCTCACTCAGCAGCAAGAATCAATTAATAGTCAAGCACCTTGGCTGAGCCCTGGTAAATGCAAAGCCATTGAGTTAAAGGAAAAATAACTAAAGAGCAAAACCTCCCGTAATCCTCCGCCACGGGGCAGCCACAACAATCCTGGGCTCTGCCATTAGGCGAAACCTGTGTTAGCCGTGTTGTGGGCTCGGCTCCGTTCTCCCCCTCCCGGTATCCCACGCCCTGCTCCCCATCCCAGCCATCTGCAGTATTTCAGATGGTTTATTTGTGAAACATGCGGTGAGAAGAAAATTAAAAGCCCTACTGTATGTAAATGGGAACCTGTGCAAATGTGCTCAGGAGCTCTGAGGAAGGAGCAGCTGTGATTTGCCAAGCCAACCAGAAAATTAAAAAGATTGTTTCACAAACATGTGCGTGTGTGCCCACACGTGTGCAGGGGTGGCCCCAGGGTCGGGCAGAGCCGTGGGTCCCCTCCGCTCCTCGCAGGCTGGGAGCGGTGCTTGCCTGTGCTGGAGCGAGGGCAGCGGAGGCAGGAAAGGATTTGCAGTCCCTTGGTTCTCAAATCCCCTCTGCCAAAGACAGCTTTCATCCTGAGAGCAATGAAAGGCAATTGAGGGGGACGTGATCTGTAGCTTTGAGCCGCAGGGTGGGTAATAAGGCAGTTGAAAGTCTCCTTCCCTTCTAGGTCAGTGCTTTGTACACAGGTCAGGGATCCATCTGTACATTTAACCCCCTTTTGAAGTGAGGAGCACATCCTTGTTTTCAGGGCTCGGCAGAGATGGGAAAACTCAGTCCACTTCAGAACATCGCAGGAACTCACACCTGAGGTGTGCAGTAGATGCTTTTGCTCAAGACTCATCCTGCAGCTGCGCTGAGTTCACCAAAGGTAAGGCAGCGGCAGAGCCGTGCCGCGGGGCTGTGTGCCCGTGGTCAGGAGCCGTGCCGGAGCGCGGCAGCTCCGAAGATGGGGATGAAGGAGACGGCAGCGACCGCCTGCGAGCAGTGCCTGGGTGCAGGGCTATGTGCCAGGCTGGGCTGGCCCGCAGCAGCTGTAAGACACATTCCCAGAGGCTCTCCAGGGATATTCTTGCATTCTTCACCTACCAGGCCCAAATATATTTCTTGCTGTGGGTTGTAAGAATTCACTCTTACACTCTAATTTAATGAGGTCTCTTAAATGTGGATTTAATCACAGCATTAAGGTAACGGTCACTGCATTCAAACTGGTGAGTGCAAACATCTTTCCTAAGCAGACAGTTATGCTGCATCCTTATTAACCCAAAAATCATATCCATATTAATGACTCCACAGATTATTACTCAACCCATATCCATTACAAACCTGCTAATCCTCCGGCCCGCGCACGGGGGTATTAGCTTCCCCAGCAGCCGGCTCCTCTGCAGATGGAGGCAAAGATTCTGCCTTGCTTCAGAGGTGCATCCTTGGGAGCGAGCTCCCCGCAGAGCTCCACGCTTAACAGCTCCGTACCAAAAGGCAGTCAATTTAATAGTGTGTGTGTGTAAATGAGGGCTTTGTTTGAGACCTGCAATTAGTACAGGGCTGAGACCACTGTGGACACATTTCCTTCAGCCTCGCCGTGCCGGTACACACGTGTCTCCTTTATACATCTATAGCAGGAGAGGTGAATCCCACTCATTAGCGTGATAGGAGCTGCTGACCAGGGCCATTATTTTGCTGCCAGCCTCACAGCCAGCAGAGCTTACAATCCTTCTGGAAGCATCCAGCCATCCTTCTGCTTCTACCTGTACAGGCAAAAAGGCCAGGCCACGCACAGAGCAATCCTTTGAGTTCACTCCCAAAGTGGATTTGAGTATTTCTGGTGCTTGATCTATTTGTTTGGTGTATTTTGTTCCATGTGAGTAGCCTTGAGCCACTTCCCTCCTGGGCAGGGTGCTGGCACTCTGACCTGTGCTTGTCAAAGGCTAAGATGCTATTTGAGCACATATAAAATATGCATGAGGTCTGTGACCCAGTCTATAAACTCCTGTACAGCCTGAGGCAATGCCTTTGTGGCGAGCTCGGAGAGACTGCAGGTTCCTGCTGCAGAAATCAAATGAATGTCAAAAGAATGCTTAAAAACTCATGCAAGAGCAACTCTCCCCCCTCGAGATCATCCCAACACTTCCCTTTCTGAAAGCTGAACACCGCAAAAAAAAAAAAAAACCACAACTTTTAAGCATTTATATCTTTTCCTCAAAGCCCAGCCTAATTGAGCGCTAACAAAAGAGAAAATGCTTTCTCCTCTCCGGCAGCCAGCGGTGGCGGGAGCAGAATGGCAATGCCGGCCGTGCAGCCCCGTCCCGCATCCCAGCAGCTCCCAGGCCTCCCACCGCCGCGTTCGGACGGAGGGTGCGGGTGTCCAGGGCCAGCCCCAGCACCCAGCAGGGCCTCGGCTAATGAACGGATTAACCTCTGGGGCTTCTGCAGTGCCTTTCATCTGAGGCTCTCAAAGTACAATTAAATTTCCCAACACCTGCGAAAGGGATGGGAAGGCGCTCCGTGACATTTTTCAGAGGGGAAAGAGGCAGGTTGCTCACATGGCAAGGCAGCAGCAAAGCTGGGAGTGAACCACAGGGGAGAATAGTTCTCTCCACTGCAGGATTAAACGGAGGATATTCATTGCTTTGAGACACCAGGAGGCTGTGGTACCTCCAGCTTTTGTGTCCGTGGAGCAGGGGTCCTGGTACTGGGCGCTTTGCTTTAGCCAGTAGCTGGCCGTCAGCAGATCGTCGAAGGTGGGAGGGAGGTGGGGGATGCTCTGGAGCCCCAGAGCAAGCCCCCTTCCCCTCCCCGAGGGGCTGATGGTGCTGGGGACCCAGCTCTGAGCACCAGGGGATGGAGGGGGGGCTCCTGGTCATCGCAAGGAGCACAGCAAATCCCCGTAGCTCTTGTGAGGGCTAAGCAAAGCAAAACAACCACGGCAAAAGATAATTTTCAAATAATAATGACCATTGCTGATTTTGCTTTAAATGAGCTGCAAAGCAGAAAACCTATGTTTTGTATTTCTCACTGGTAAGAGAGCCTCCTGCTCCCTTCCCAGCCTGTCCGACACAGAGATGGTGTGAGGCAAGCTGGAAGCGCCGAGGAAGGACACAGGCACAGCCCCGTGTGGACCCCGTTACGGAGCTCCAAAATTTGCCTTGCAGTAAGTCTGGATGAACAGGATCTATTTATTAAGCCCCAGACATTATTCCTGGTGCTCAGGCCATAGACAAGCCTATTTCCAGGAGCAATAAGGGCGAAATGGCAGTCATAAAACTCCGGTAATCAAATGTGAAAAGAACAGCCCAATTCATTAATACCCAGACAAGCTGATAGAGACATTCTTAATTATCAAATATTACCATGGAGTTAATTTTTACCTGAGTTGTTTAAGCCTGGCATCCTCCTTCCCTTTTCTGAGACATTTTGCCATAGGGCAGCATTGAACATTTGTAATTAGATTCCTTCACTGGAGTTAATTATGAAGCGACAATAAAGCCTGAGTCGTTTCCATTTTCATAAGTATTATTTTGAACTAAAAAAAAAAAAATCCTTTGTTTTGGCATCAATGTTTGCAATTTTAAGTTTAACGTGAACCCTGGGGTATACTCTTGATGCAAACAGATATCGACACATTCATGTTGTATTCTGCTGTACATCTATTTTATATGGTGTTATAACACTTTCACATTATTTTATACACACTTGCCTGCACAAACATATCTATATACTGGAGCAGATACAAGATTTCTCTTCTGGAAGAGCTCTAAATTAATTAGCTACTTTTTCATCCCATTGATGTCTGATCAGTAGCCTCCACGAGCAACGTCAATATTTCGCAGGTTCCAGCCTGACCTGGGGAGATGTGCCGCCTTAGCAGGCGTGGGGAGGGGTCCTGAGTGTCCCGGGAAACAGCTCTGGATTAGGGAGGAGGGCTTTTAACATGGGTATTAGCGATGTGCTCCATTTTAAGCAATGAAGTGGCCACTCAACACTAAGCTAAATTTCCATTACAAATGAGTTAGCCACTTAAATATAACAAGACCATGCATGCTTATTGGAATAAAAACTGTCTGATGACATACAATTATATGTCACCCTCTAGCTAAGCATTCACGGAAGAGAAAAGATGCTGGAATTTAAACAGGTCAAAATTAATGCCATGATTGTATTTGATAATTGAAAGTGTCACCTCCATTAGCTCGCCCTGATAACCAGGCTTGAAAAGCCAGCATCAGGATGTCCAAAATCCTTTCCACTATTTACAGAGTGATGGTGATTATACAACAGGGCAGTCCCATATAGTCAGAAGGTGAAATAAAAGCTGCCTAGGGGATGCGGAAGGTGAAATGGGGGGATGGAGGGTAAACTCAAAGTTGTTTTGCTGCTGTGTCAGAGAGAAAAGCTGGCCCAGGTGGTCCGCAGAGCTGTGATAGCCCAGCTCAACAGCAGCCTTTTGGGGGGACGTTTGGTGGGAACACAACCTTACCCACGTCAGGTCCAAACCTGCTGTTTTAATGATGCCTTCCAAAGCGTCTTTGGGGCTCTTCACTTTTCTGCATCGGACATGGGAAATGATAGGGGATTTAAGCCATCTGCATTCTATATAACCTTTATTAAGCATCATTTGACCTTGTCAGTGCCGATAAAGCCCTGTGAAGTGCATGTCAGACAGAGAATGTAATTTTTAGTTGAGTATACTTATTATATTAAGTATATTAACAAGATGCAGATGAATACCAATGACCCCATGGTCAATGCTGTTGATTCATGTCAGAATTTCTTTTGCCTTTGCTGAGCTGAAGGAGTCAATAACCTCTCAAAGGTCGCACAGGGAGTGGAAATGCTTCCTGCCAGCGGCCGTCCTGCCGCCTGCCGCCGGTGTCCCTGCTCCAACGCGATGGCCACGGGCAAGTCAGCACAGAGATCGGCATCTCCGGAGGTCCCCTGTAAAATACCATACCCCTCTCCTCCAGCCCTTAGGAAAGCTCTGGGAACCTCTGTTCAGTTTATATTTTATTTTTGGTATAAATTTAGACTTGCCCAAGGCACAGGTGAAAAACAATCACTGCCTCTTTTATTCCCTAACTTCACAAATCTTGTGAAAATTCACTCCGTATTGGGTTGACACCCCCCAGTTAAGCAGGGGACAGGTTACAGGACTGCCAGCCTCGGAGCTAAGAGAGCCGATGGGATTGATCTGCTGAGGTTGAAAATCTACTGGTTTAAAGTGGGAGATGGCAGGATGGGGCCCAACTGCCTTCCTAAGGTTCATGTCAAGCTTTGCTCTCAATTGAAGGAAAATAAGATAAAATGACCTGCCTGAGGAGCAGACTGCCGCACTGACGTGATGTATTTGCATTAGCTTCAAACAGGAGTAGGTTCCCATCACCCTATTAGCACTACACTAAAACAAGCGGCCTCAGTGTCAAATGTCTGTATAAAAACTACATCTTGGGGCAGCACTGAACTGCCTGCTGTGATCCGCAGTGTGCCATGCCTTCCCCTTCTGGGTTAGATTTATCCTTTTTAGTAGCTAATTTAGAAAGAAAAAAAACCAAGATCCTTCAGAAAAAGCAGTGAGACCTTTTGTTCCAGATCCCCATGTTTCTTTTTTAATGCTTCCTTAAGGGTCTCCATTTTTCTGTCACTTATCATCATCCAGAGTAATTTTGGGCTGTTAGAGAAAGTTCATTGCTGTAATTGCAACCATATTGGTCATTAAAGTTGACAGACAGCTGCTGAAGAAGTCACTTGCTGATTCCTACTACTCGGCAGATGCCTCTCAGCGTTTGCTAAAATGTTAGCTTGAATTTATGAAATGGAAGCAAACGCATTTTACCTTAAGGACTGGTAATTTCAAGGAGGGGGAAACATGAAGAACTCATCCAGGCCTTTTATTTGTAAACAGCGTTTGCCTGCTCCTTCCCTAAGGGGAGTGGAATTGCCCACTATTTCCCGCAGCCCATCAGGCTGCCTGCAAGCACCGGTGCTCCTCCAAGAGACATCTCAACCCTTCGACCCCTTTTTCTGAGCTGATGAACTAGCACATCTCACAGGACATTTCTGAGCTTGTGGCGATTTAGCAACGATGCTAAAACTCTGCACTGAAGGCTCTCGAAGAGCAGAGAGGCCAAGCAAGGACCACCGCAGCCTCACCTGCCCGGCTCTGCCGGAGAAGTACCCACGAAGCAGCATCGCTCAGTCCCTCAGAGCCTCCCTGCACCTACCGCACTCTGCTTTCCACTTACCACTGCAAAAATTTTCCATGCTGCAAAGGTAGAAGTTGCTTTTCAAAGGCTGGAGGCCAGGGGCAATCCCAGACCCCCGTCCAGCCCAGCTGCACCCCTGGCTTTGCTAGACAGGCGTTACTTCCACACTTCCACTTTCCCACTTATTGCTGCTGTGATTCAGTAAGTAAATATTTCTCACCAATATACTTAGCTTACACAATAAATGCCACACACCACACGTTAGGAAATAAGGACCCACTCAGGAGGGCTTTTTTAACCAGTAAACTTTATTTATATATAACAACAGTACAAAGTGAGTCCTTGGCTTGCAAAATAGGAGTGTTTCATATTTACAATAGGTACACAATAATATATTAGAATAATAACAAAACCCCCTTTTTCCTTGGAACATTTTTAAATACTTAAACTTTCTTACATTTTTTTCCACAACACTTGTAAAAACAACAAAAAAACAGACAATCATCTTAAAAAAAAATATAATACAGAAACTCCAGTGTGTCAAGTATAATGGGGAGGGGAGGAGCCAGAGAACGATACGGTGGAATGGGTACGGATACAAATCGATTCATTATTCCTGCCAATACACAAATCCCCTAAAACTGGCATGTGTTTATTTTAAGGAGGGGGGCAGAAGAAATCAGAATCTGTTCCACAGCTGATACCTCCACATCCTGTGACATTTTAGGGGACTCCAGAAGTTTTAGTACCTGTACATTCCCTTCCCCTTGCTGCTTCCCACCGCTTCTCCTAACAGCCCCCAAGGTGCCATTAACACAGAAACACTCATCAGTAAGAGAAGGACATTTTACTGCGGTATCTTCTGAAACTATGAAATAACGTGGCAAATTCAGCTCATCAGCTCATTCACTTTCCGACAGCTCCTCTTGCAGGCACACCTTTCTGCTGCCCGGGCCGTGAGATGGAAACACCTGATGGAGAAGCTGTTGCATAAACTTCCCAGCTTATTTGAAACAGAGGTATTAAAATCTCAAAGGAAAGGCCATACAGAAGGTCTTGTATTTGATCTGGCAGCCTCAGGAGGCCCAGAGAGTTTGGGATACTGTCCGTGCAATTGGATGGACCCTGCAGGTCTTTTGAGCACGTTCTTAGGCGCTGCAGGAACATCTATTTTTTCAGTATTATATTCCACTTTTACAAAGAAAGGAGGAGAGGAATGGGTAACACGAGGGCAAACGGGGATCTGAAAGAACAAACACAGACACTGCCGTGCTCACGGCACGGCCAACACACCCTCAGCTGC
>NW_009607637.1:171865-173055 GCF_000690535.1 Cariama cristata | reverse complement strand
GTCGGCGCGGACGCCCAGGCGAGCTGAGGAGCCGCTTTTCCAGCCCAGGAGCAGTCGGTCTCTGCCGTCCCGTGCTGCCCCGCTGCCTTCGCCTCCCCACCTCCCATCCCAGCACGCAGCCAAGCACCCCGGGCTGCAGGGTCCGTACCGGAGCCCCGGGGTTTTCTGCTAGGAGCCAGGAAGGCAACGAGTACCACCCGCAGCGGGGATGCCGGCCTCTGTGCCGTGCCTTGCCCAGAACAGGACCAACGCCTGAGGCTGGGGATTTTTCATGGTGAACAGAGGCTTTGCACAAAGCCTTCCAGATGGCAAAAATCAGTTTGAAGACTCCCATCCTCTCTCCCTTCAAGACCAATCTGACCAACCTACATTCAAATTGCACATTCAGGGTTGCGCAGCTCAGCGGATCCCGAATGGCACCTTCTTCACAGCGCACGCTGGCATCTTTTACTCCAATTATTTCCCCACTGAATGTCTAATTAAAAAAAAACCAAAACCATCCTGTCCACGCGGGTGTTGGGTGGCCTCATAGCTGTTACCAGTGCTTTGCCTTCAGCCTCTGACCCACTGGTGTTGGTGCCCTTGGGCGAAGGCTGGGAGGAGGCTGGGGTGATGCGAGTGTTTTCACCGAAGACACATTCACTAAACAGACGGGACTGCTCACCTAGCTCTACCTAGTACGCAACTATATACAACGTCGCAGCTCCCTGCGTTATTGGCTTGTGGTTTATGGTACAAATGCAATTCTGAAATAGGATGGCTGAAGCTTTGTGGCATTTTAATGCATCTTTGATGTCAGTTATTTATCCCTCTCTGAACGTTTTTTCTTCTCTCCAGGGTACTTCACACATGAGCTTTCCCTGATGTCCCAGCTTATTCAAGTCAGTCTATTTTAGTTTCATTTAGTTTGGCGAGCGGAGTCCCCGTGACAGGTGAGCTCTGACAGCACTGGAAACTGGATGGAGTAGAGCCAGCGACAGGCGAGAACGCGGCTGGGCTGCTGCCAGGGAACAGGCTCGAGGCACAGGCTTGGACAGGAGCATCACGGGGACCATGCCGGGAGTTGTTCTGCCCTTGGCCAACCTGCTGCCCTGGGGACAGGGTGAGGGCAGTGGGCAGGTCAGCACTCCTCATCCCCGCTGGCTGCTTGAGACTTCTGGAAATAAGACCTTGTTTGTAGGTTGTGCCCA
>NW_009607637.1:170098-171799 GCF_000690535.1 Cariama cristata | reverse complement strand
CATGCATGAATGCAACCCCAGAGCTTTAAGCCCTCTTACTTTTGTCCTCCACGTGCCCACCCAAATGGTTTCCTACACTATGACATTTTTGGTGAAGTCCAGCTGAAGGTAGGAGAGAGAACTTACGTGGGGACGGGCCATTAGGATTTTAAGACAGTGTGTTGAAGGCACTGCTGTGATGAAGGTCTCTCTTGCCACCGCGTTGAGCGGCTGCACTCGCCATCCCCACTGTGTCGCAGCACCAGGACTCTGCGGGAAGGCATCGCCGTCCGGCACGGCCACGTCCAGCCTCCCTCAGGGATAAACCTCCCCGCCTCGCACGCTGCTGGGATGCTGCCCACCAGCAGCGAGGCCATGGCAGCGGTTTCGTTTCTCAGTGCTGGTTCCCATGGTGGGTCTTCATGCAGCTGCAGACTGGTCCATGCTGGATCCCACAGGGGCTCCAGCACTTTGGCCGTGCTCATCTCTCCCGCCTCCCTTTAAACATAAATTCGTCCTTTATGGCAAAGCGTGGACCGCTTGACGTCCACATCCTCCGTACTTTGGTGGGCTGCAGTGTTGTGGTGCTCCACAGCAGGGCTCATACGGAGACAAGCTTGCCTATAAGTTAGACTCTTGTATAGGGGTTTTTAATAAAGGCTTTCAAGGTGGAGAAGCATTTGATTAGCACCTTGCTCCCCCTTGGAGTGGGTGCTTTGATAGCTCATGAGCAGAAGATTAAATGGAATTATTTAAGCAGTGACACCAGGCAGAGAGATTCCGGAAAATGACGTCTCCCACTTTGATGTCGAAATACCTGAAACGAAGTGAACTGGAGGATCAAAACACCAACCAGCCTTGCAGGAGGCAGGGGGCAATGAGAGGGATGTGAAATTGTTTCATCTAAGGCAAAGTCACTGCCCCCTCCTGACCAAACCTCAAGTCCAGTTTGCTGCAAGCGCAAAGAAAATGCCATTTTGAGATCTGAGGCTTTCTCTTCCCAAAGGAGTAACTGAAAAGTTGGATGCAAACAGGGCAATAGATTACAAGCGCTTTGCCCCAAGGGGATATGTTCCTTCATTCCATATAATTGCCTGTAAAGATCCATAATTCATGTCAACCACCACGAGTAGACGCTTGGCAGATTATTTACAGGCCACCCCTTCCAGCCAGCACCATGCTGTTCTCTGCGCCATCCTCCTAACGCCCTTTCAGATGATGGAAGAAGGGATGTTTCTGCTGCTTCCCTCGGAAGTCAGTCAGCAGTGTAACAGCTTACTGGTTTGCAAAGTGCTCCTGCTGCTTCCCCTTTCCTCCTCCGCTCAACTTCCTTCCACGGCACAGAAAATAAACTCGGTTGTCCACTTCTCTCCTTAGTGCTCTGCTGTATTCATGGAATACGGACCCCGCGTTTAGCCAGCTTGGACATGTTGGATTCTTTTAATCCTTGCTCACAAACCAATCCCTCTGGGCTTCGCAATTATTTTTCTTCCCCCCCCCCATCTTTACCTTCCAGGATAATCCCAGTTTAGGGGCCCTTTCCCAGGCTCCTGCCAGGGGAGGGGGAGAGGCTGCTAAGGGCCAGCCCAGCCGAGCAGGGCGGGCAGCCCATCGCACCGCACAGGGAGCATCTCGAGCAGGGGGCTCTCCCGTGTGCCCCCTCTCCTGCTGCCTGCCCGGGGGGGGAACAGGCAGCCAAAAAGCACATGGAAAAGAGAGTTG
>NW_009607637.1:168300-170066 GCF_000690535.1 Cariama cristata | reverse complement strand
TGGGCTGCGGCAGCACCCACCCTCAGCACTGCCCAGCAAACCCAGGGGATGGCTGGGGACCGCTGCCTTTGCTGAGAAAATACTGGGGAAGGTCTTTGCTTTGGGCAGTACTCATATTTTGTGAATCCTGCAGAGATAACTATTTAGAAGTGTTTGGAAACCATTTGGAGTACTTTCTTTGGGTTTCAGAGTACCATAAGAATTTGGTGAACAATCTGAATATGAATACCCAAAACAACGACCACAGCTAGAACATAGATCTGGAAATCACTCACCTAAGCTGCAAGCCAGATCACTGAACAGCAGTAACAGAAACCAGTAAAAAATGGAGGATTTCAGCCCCTGGCACTCTGCAGTCCCCTGTAACAGCAGCAAAGAGCCGGGCAGGCTGGCGGCTGCTGCGATGATGGCTCGTTCACCACGTCCGCGGCGCTGGGCTCCGGGATGCCAGACTTTAATAGGACAACCCGGACATTTTCACATTTTCTGTCTTTGAAATTAGATTCACTGTGCAGGAGAAGGATCCCTGGGAAGGGAACTCTCCTGATAACAGGCAGCACAAATCCTGCTCTGCTTCTCCGTCTGCTTCTGCCAGCTCTCTCCGTGTCTCAGCAAATCTGAGCCCTCCAGTTACAAAGCTCAGGCTGTTGTAAATGTCAAGAACTTATTGCACGAGGTTGATCATTATCATTAGTGTTTTCTTCCAGAGCATGAATAGGGCCCAGAGAAACTCACAAAAGTGGATTACCAAAGGAAAGTGGACTTGGCATGGCTTTTAGCGAACGGTAATTAAAACAACAAATTTCCTGAGTATTTCTCTCCGTGCTTCTCCCCTCCCCTGTTGCTGGCTCCCCTTAGGACCGTGTCCCAAGACTGAAAGCCGGCAGCTCTCCCGGTGCACAGGGAGCCTGTGGTGACCTTCTTGGGCTCCTCTGGACAGACCGGTGGAGGAGGGGGATGGATATGAAAGTGGATTTTCCTTCGACACACACCAGCTGCAAAGTAGGGTCCCAGTCTCGCAGGGCACTGCCTGGCAGCGCTGAGCAGACACACAGCTATTTTGCTGCCACTGCCAAGCTCATGCAGTCAATACTTGTATTTCCATTTGACCTAATCACCCTGTCCTCCCCACTGCCGCCTGCTCAGATATCAATATTTATTACAGAGAGAAATATTTACAGCGTTCCTTCCCCTCCTGGCACTCTACAAAGGGACACACATAAGCTTTGGTGTCTTTGAAAGAAATAACACTCACAAACATTTGCCTGTCACTGGCCACAAGAACACATGCCGTCGGGGCCAGCAAGGAACTGAATACAACAACGAGACGCCGAGACAGAGACAAGACAGCAGCGCTAGCTGGCCCGTGGATGCTGGTTAAGGTTTTCCCTTGCCTAGAGCAAAGATTTCTTTCCCCTCCCCAGTGGAAATCCAAGTCCTGTGCCTGACCCCGGGCAACACCGCCAACGCTGGCAGAGAAACTCAGAGGGAGCCTGTGCTGATCAACTCTGCAAGTCAAACAGAAAAGCAATAAATATCTCATCTCGCTTCGTCGAGTCTTTTCAAGTATCGCTCACTGTAAACATTGGGGGGTTGTTGGTTTTTACTGCAAGAAATCAGAGGCGGCTGCCAGAAACCATCACCAAAACGCAACCAAGGAGGCTTCATCCCAGCTCTGCCCGACGGGGAGGGGGCAGCCTGCTCACCCCGCACCTCCAGAAACCAGCAACGCGCCGACCGCGGCCACGCCACCGCTCCGGCTGCTG
>NW_009607637.1:166781-168269 GCF_000690535.1 Cariama cristata | reverse complement strand
CGGATCACCGTGGCCACGCCAGCCTCCAGCCGGGTGGAATGGGGCTGGAAGAGGGGAAAGCATTTAAAATCAGACCTTTCCTCATTCAACAGTAAATGGGATTTAAAAAAAATATATATATATTGACACTATATAAATACATAGATAAAGCTGGATTTCAAGACAGGTGGGATGATCTGATGGTTTTGCAATTCAGGTAAAGTTCCTTCTAGTGCCTATAAGTTACTCAGCCACTGAACTATTTTCTGGCTAAACTGCTATTTTACTTGTGTAAAAAGGTGTGGTGCAAACTTGTGCTCATATTTTTTTTGTAAGATCCCAAAAAGAAGAAAAATTTCGGTTTTCCAGACTTTCCAATCGCCGTAAGAGTCTGTTCGCAGAATGCCTGAGCCGCATCCTCAGGAGTCTCTCGAGGACAGGGTTCAGAGCTGAACCTTGTTGCCAGGATTATCTCTGTGGCCTCTGTGGTTTTTTGCTCTATTTTTTTTTTTTTTAACTTTTTCTTTTTTTTTAAAAAAAAAACCTTTAAATAAAGTTTTCTTTTCTAATATACATCAAACGATTTTCATGCAAAGCAGCGGTCATGGAGGCATCCAGACTTTCCAGGTTCCTTCTTTCCATGTATGTTTGAAAAAATGATCCATCTTGATTTGACTTTGATTGAGATGCTCTGTCTTTTTCTCTTCCTGCCTTTTCAAACCGGATCCTATATGATTTTGAACATAGTCAGTCCTTGAGCCAGTCCCTGCTCCCGCCAGAAGGGCCTTGGTATTTATATGTGTCCAGCGCCTTTCTTGCTTGTTCTCCCTCTTAATTCCCGAGAGTCCATGCAATCCTCTGCCCTTTGCTGTCCATGAGCACCGCAACCTTTCTTCAGCTCTCAATAGACATGGCACCAATAAGTTGCTCTACTTTGTATGCCAGACGCTGCCTACGTGCCTGCTCATCCTGCTCCAGAGCCCCAATGAGCTGGTACAGAAAAAATAAAAAGGGAGGAAAAAAGAGAAAGAAGTCAGTGTGCGAGAGGGGGTGGTAGAGGTGGGTGGGCAGCAAGATGTGAGCAACTTGAAACGTGGATGTGCGAAACTTAAATAACAAATGGCAAAGCAACGCGACGAGCGCTTTGCCATGCCGCAGCCGTGCTCATTGATTTGTTGGACGGCTCGGTGCACGCTACCCGCACAGCACAATCATTCCCACTCTTGTACCTTGGATTCCACATTTCTTGTCTCGTTTAGCATGAAAGTTATGAGATTTTTAAACCCTAATCGGAAAATAGCTGTGGCATTGTATCACAAACGCATACATGCAATTAAATGACAAAACCCTTCCTTTTAACAGACGTAATTGCAAAATAGGTTGTTCTTATACTGAAATGAAGGGGTGGAACAGATGGCGAGAACTTGGTTTCAAGTGATGCATTCATTAAAGGAGCTCACGCTGCCAGGGATTCTTTGCAAACAGGAGCCTGCATCACTGCAACATGGG
>NW_009607637.1:165767-166767 GCF_000690535.1 Cariama cristata | reverse complement strand
CTCTTCCCAAAAGACAGGGATGTTTCTGGGGAGCTTCACTGGGTCATGATGATTTTCCACTGCGTTTAGGAGTGGGCTGCACTGGGTGTATGCCAAGGCTGAGGAATCCAGTTCCTCACCAGTATTTTAGCTTTCAGTCCTCCTGGGAATTATGCTACAGGCATGGCCAGGACCTGAACCTCTTTGTGGATGAACAGAACAGAGTAGGGCAGCAGCGGTGCAAGCTACGGTTGTGCTGCACCAAGGATAAGGGAGGAGGAAGGAGCTCTGGGTGGCAGCAAGGGGGATCGATCGCTGCACGGCCCACTGCCACACACAGCACGGCCCCTCTCCCACGCCGCACGTGCCGTGGGGTGGCATCGCCTCTGCGCCCACCCCAGGGGACACCCACCTCTTCGCTGTACTTGCTGACGTAGGAGTAGATCTCATTGAGCGCGCTCAGCATGTTGAACTCGATGGAGTGCAGGCGCGACTGCTCGGCGAGGTAGGCGTTCATGTCCTGGTCGCTGATGGCGGGGAGCTTGGCAATGTCGGCGTAATACCTGCGGGAAGGAAAGGCCAAGGGAGGCCGTGAGAAACGCGAAGTCTCAAAACATCCCTCTTCTCCTTGGGATTTAGGCTAAGCTCTGCAGTGAAAAGGACATCATTTCGCTTTATGCTTACATCTCGCAACAGGATCCTGGTCTGTAACAAGCTGAAAACGAGCAGCGATGCTCGGCAGGGCTGAGCTGTGCCACCACCCTGCTGCACCATTGGCCACCGAGAGCAAAGCTGCCGGGTGCAGAAGGTCGGGCAGGACCAGAGCACCCAGGCCAGCCCTGTGCCCACACTGCTGCCACCCGCACGCTGCCGCTCACCTCTCCACCCAGCTCTTGTAGCTGGGGATGTCCTTGGCGTACAGCAGCTTGTTGGAGGGGGAATCCTTGCCCAGGCGGTGCTCCGAGGTGGAGCAGGAATCCATGAAGGTCTGAGCCACAACAGAGAGGCAGGCGTCCGTGAT
>NW_009607637.1:165453-165676 GCF_000690535.1 Cariama cristata | reverse complement strand
ATCAAGAAACAAAATTAAATTTTAAGACAAAGGCTAGGAAAGGATACGTGCTGCGGTTTGTGTTCTCACGCAGGATACAAACAGTGGGAAGCAGCAATAATCTGAATAGGAGCCAGGGTAGGTCCATCAAACACCAGTTAGCCCAGTGCTGCGTAGATTGCTTGTGATGGGTCCCGCTACGCCTGGGCTGGGTGCTGCTGCCCTGCGCGCCCTGCGTACCGCG
>NW_009607637.1:162843-165418 GCF_000690535.1 Cariama cristata | reverse complement strand
GAGAGCCAGGCGTGCAGCAGACGCCAAGGGCAGACTGGTTGTGCCAGGGCAGAGCTGAGCAGCGTTGGGTGGTACCGGGTGAGCAGCTCCGCAAGGAGCCCATTAAACCGAGTTTGTTAGAGCGGGCGTCCACGGCGTGGGGCTGAGCCCGGGGCAGCGGGGCTGCCGCCCCCACGCTAATCCGCCGCTGGCTTTGCCACTCCGCAGTCCATCATCTGCGAGCCGTGGAGCAGGCATCAGAGGCTTTGTCCCCAAATCCCGAGGCCTTTGCAATCAAAGGGGAATTATTATTCCTTTTTTCTTTGGCTGTATAGCAGGATCAAAAAAACAGCTGCTGCTTTCTATTACCTTTCAAGTCTCGCTGGCTGTATCTATCCAGCTAGCTGCACTGAGGGCTTCAGCCTTAACTCCTGCCGCACCGCAGGCAAGCAGCTCAGATGTCCCCAGCCGTGCCAGCTCCCCTGAGCCCCCAGCTCTCTCTTCCAAGCCCCCGTTTGCTTTGGTCTGCTCCAGTGGCATAAGCCTTCTCCCATCTCCCCACCAAAATTCCCTTTCTGGGAATGCTGCGACTGAGCTGCAGTGCTCAGCAGAGCTCTTAGTTCAGAGACCAAATACTCGCCCTTCTCCCGAGCCCCCCTTGCCCCAGGGCAGAAGGAAGGACCAGGGCTTGTGTGGGCTGTTGGTTCTGGCAGAGCAAACTCTGCCGGTCAGCGCTTTCTTTTTTATTGCTTTAAGAAGTCTCATCTTCTTTTGTGATTCTAGGGTTTTTATCCTAATAACTCCTTCTAAGGCTTTCAATAAACTGTTTTTAGCTTCCCACAGCCTTAGCGGGGAACCCAGCTTTTGCGGCCGTGATGATTAGAGGCCTTTTAAACCACAAGGGACTTGGGGGAAAATACAACGTCTTCAGGGAGCAACCATTTGTTGTGCTTTTTCTTCGTCCTCGCAGAGCTAAATTTCTAACCCACAGAGCTTTTAATCCTAAAATAACAGCGGAGGCAGAGATGTGAGAGCTCCTATTGTTTGGAGGATGCTGAACCTGGCTGCTGGCCATGCCGGTGGGACGCGGGGCTGGCTCCTTCCTCCCTCGCCACCTCCTCCGCTGCCCAAATACTCCAGCCGCTGCCTGAAGTGATGGGGAAGGTGCAGCCGCTCGCCGAGCTCTCCCCTCCCGGCCTGTGCCGGCGTTAATGCCACAGCACGGTTGCACGGGCAGGGCGGTGCACGAAGCCCTGCTTCCCACTGGCAGACGGGCTCTGCACGCCCAGTGATTTCCAAAGTCCAGGTGTCGGGATCTACGGCCTGGGGCCAGTGCCCGGCTCCCACCTGGGCAGAGGACTCGGAGATGGCGGGCTCGTGGTTTAACACAGCACCAGGGTTTCAGTTCGTGTGTGCATGGGGGACAACACGAACCAGGATCAAACCCCACTGCCACATCTGCACGGGGCACTGGGGCAGCAGTGGTGCTGGTTGAAGCATGTTAGCACGGCTTCATGGTACATCTCGTGCTTTGGAGCTACAGGACTTGGTTGTTCCCAGCCTTCCCAAAGCTCTTCCCCATCTCTGTTTTTCCCCAGGACACAGAACTGCTCACTACTCAGGCCTGTCCCCGCTTCCACCCTCCTCCTCCGTTCTTACCAATTGCTCTTCCACGTGTGCCTCACATCTGTGTCATGGATGCCGTGCTTATCTGCCTGCTCATCCAAGAAATCGAACATATATTTGATGGCCAGCGGGAGCGCGCTGCCGCGGTGCACGGTGCTGAACAGCGTCTCAAACAAGTCGTCCACAAATTTCTGCAGCGTACCCTAATGGGAGCAGCAACCGAGAAGGTGAAGGGAGGGACGGGCGCACGCTTGGCTAAGCAGCGGTGGCAGGAGGGGATGCCAGATGGTGTTACCAGCCCTGCACAGCCCTGCAAAACGCTGCCATGGACCCCCCAGGAACAAGGAAGGTCGGGGTCTTTACGAACGCTGACTGCACTGCTGGAGGACCCTGGGGGAACGCTCCAGCCTGCAGCTACTCACGGCTGTGCTTACTCTTTATTTCTAATCTGAAACAATTTCTTTTGCTTTCAAAAGCAGGTCTGTGTTATCTACAGTGATGAACACATGGTAAAAGGCAGGAAAACTTGCTCTGGCCAAGGAAACTGGTTAAATATTTACATGCAGCGCTGCATCTCTCCAACTCTTTGTGTTTTAATACCATGCAGAAAAATGAAGTATTGCAGCAATCACCCTGCAGTGTGAGGAAATCTGGGCTGTGTTTCTGCTGCTGCTCCAGGAGCCACCCAACCCCTGGGGCCCAGGAAAGCCTGACAGGGACATTCCCCACGACAGGGACATTCCCCACCGGGAGCTGAGCATCGTTAAGGACTGCACAGGACCCCTGGCAAGTGTGTACTGATGGACCTCTGTATGCATTCCCCGAGTGAACTCAGTGCATGGCGGTTACCTTTGTAGCTAACAGCCTGGTCAGGTAGATCTCGGACACCATCTTACTGCCCCGGTCTCCTTCCTTCTGGTCTCCGTGGTCGTGGTTTTTGACCAGGTGCCAGACCTTGACCCCGCTCTCC
>NW_009607637.1:153158-162830 GCF_000690535.1 Cariama cristata | reverse complement strand
GGGGGCCCGGGAGCGCAGGCTGTCGGGGCTGCCGGTGTAGCGGAAGGTGGAATCTGAACGATGGGAGGAGAAGCTGGTCACGCTCAAAGCAAATCCCTTTTTCATTTCCTTGTCTCCTCTCAGTGATGCCACCATGCTCGCTAATGTCAAAATCATCCGCACTGGCTTTTTCATGGGGTAATGAAATGTAATACCACTCAGGCACCGACAAAATTTGGTGTTTGCCAAAGACACATGTTGGTCTTCACTGAATAGAGTCCCTCAGGCTCGAGCCTTTCTGTTTTCACGCTCAGATATGGGACTTCTCTGCTTCATTCACACCCTTTACTTACGTGAACCCAGTAACACAGGTCCATACAAGGTTCCTCCATGAGTTACAGCTCATGCACATGAACCCTGGGCACCAACTCCTGCAGCACCGGAGTCCTGATACCAGCATTTTGTAAATAACAACAAGCTGCCCAGCACAACCAGCACAAAGGGCAGACGAAACTGCTGTTCTTGCTCTCGAGGCTTTCATTAGAGCAACAAGGGCGCGAGCCGAGCCTTGACCGCAGAGCCCCCGGCCAGTCCTGCCGCCCGCGGGGCCGAGCTGGTCCGGCCTCCCCGCTGTCCCTGCCTCCTCCCCGGCATCGAGAGGGGACCTCAAAGGGGAGCAGACAAAGGTTTTTCCCTTAATTTCTTGGAAACCATGGAGGGATGCGAGATATATTTAAATTCCCAAAGAATCTGCCTCCCTGGATCCCATCCACGGTGCCTTCAAACCGAGACACGGGGGTCAGCAGCACAACCGTGCGTTGTTGAGGTTTTTCCTCTCACAAAATTTCTTTGTTCCCTGGGAACCTCGTGCATTTTCTCAGGTTTAGCCTCCCATTCACTGCTCACCCTCCTCATTGAGAGTAAGGGGATCAATCATAAATCAGCCAAGGGAAATACGCAAGTCATTACCAAACTAGCTAGATTTTCATTCCTGATTAAGGCTTAGATAAATGAGTACTCCAACTGATATAATTAAGGAGACAGACAGGGGGACAGCTAGGGAAGCATCTAGTAATTCTATTTTTAAACATAGCTCTGTACTGATATATAATGGGGGAAGTAAATAAGTATCTCATTTAAATTCTGTCTGCACAATTAGAAGTATTAATCTTAACATGAGCAATGATAGTTCATATTGGTAGCCTGCAAACGCTTTTCCATCTGACGTAGATCAACGAGCACTGAGAGCTCGGGTTGTGTGACCCAGCCTCGGTTTTTCCATCACCTGAAGCAGGGGCAGTGCTGGGCACTCAGGTGGGCTACACCTCGCAGGGAGAAATGCCTTTTCTCCTGGCCTTTGCCTACAGACTCCTGCGGATGGCTCCTCAGAAACCTCGCTCCAAGAAAAAAAAAAACACGCATTACTTTGGGAGCTATAAACAAGAGAAGGAGACGGGTTTGTCAGGAGACCTCTCGTTTGTAAAACACTCTGTAAAATGAAAGATAATGAAAGATCAGCGCACTACAGATTTTGCCACCGCTGCCTTTTATGGAAGTATATTATTACTATTATTGCGGATTTAGCGCTATAAATGCACACCTGGCACCTCGCAGACTCATTTACTCGGGCTGCAGTGTCTTCAGGGACCCTCTGTAAAGTGCCGAGCCCTGCTATTATGCAAATAATGAATTCCCAGGTGTGCACATCCGAGCACGCCGAGTTAAGATTGCCGTTACCCATTTTTGACCCATTAGCTGAGAATTCAGGATCCTCCACTTAGAGAAGAAACAGATGAAGGAACCAGGTTTTTCTCTCGTGCAGCCCTGCTTACACGCAAGGCACACAAAGCTGCTTTCCTGCAGCGGGACCCCACGGGTGCTCTGCAGCATCCATCCCCTCTGAGCCAAAGGCCTTTCCCTGGGCTTTTCCAAGACCCACGTTTCCAAAGGCTTCTCGTGTGCTTGGCGTTTCCTCTTCCCTCCTCTCAGCTTCTCCAGTCATTTTGCCATTCTGCTAATAGATGGAAAAGCCTTTGCAAAAAAAAGAGTAGCCAAGGCCATTTTTCTGTTTGGCACATGAATGTACTTTCATTTTGGCTGATGTGGTGTGGTTCTTTGGGGGAAGCTGCTGTTTCTTCCCCCACCTAATTCCCTTGAGGTGTTGCTCTCCTGCAACAAAGGCAGCTTCAATACCAGCCCCACCAAGATACATTCTCAAGGAGAGCTGCAAGCTCCAGGCTGGCTCTAAAACGTGCAGTGCAGCAGGAGCAATGCCCAGTCGCTATCCGTGAGCCATCATTTCCCGGCCCTTAACTCTGCTTCTTACCGTATCTGCTAATGGATGTCCGGGATATACTGGCAGAGGCAGGGATGTTGTAGGAGGAGGTCTGTTTGGGAACGAGAGCCACAACCGAGCGGTCTGATACCTGGGGAGGCAAAGGAAGAGAAGAAAAGATCAGCGAGATCCACGGTCCGCACTGCCATCACCAGCCGCTCATCCAGCAAAGGCAGATAACCAACGGCCCCTGGCCCGGCCCGGGCAGGGAGCTGCCGGCACAGCACGGCACAGCACCACACGGGGAGCGATCCTGCCGGCCGGCCCCGCAGAGACCCGGTCCTGGTCTGGCTGAGCTCTATGCTGGGTCGGCAGCAGCTCTGCAGCAAGGGACTGAGGGAAAGGAGTGATAAATCAAAAGATGTACTGAAGATGTTTTTGGTCGTTCTGATTTAAGATTACGTTTTATACAATAAAAATGAGAATCTCAAGAATTGTTGTGATCCAATTAAAGTAACAATGCAGAGGGAATAAAAGGGCTATAATAACGTTATGGACCATAAAACATTCCTATTAAACCATTTTTTATTTTAGCAATTTTTACGAACTTTAAAAGTTTGATTTACAGCTAGGCAAGTCATAAAGCCATCTTTCAGGGTATTAAATTGTCAGTCCCTGTGCTGCACCAGAGAAAGAATTAAATGCTGGTAAGTCGAACTATAAATGAACATTAATGCTAACAAGATTTTGTTATAGCAGATTTTAGTAGCCATGTTTAATTTTATCCTCCCTATAAATCTAGTAGTCACGGGAAGTTTTTTAACTTATTTCCCTTAATTAAGAATACGCAGGTTTCCAGGGAACGGGCCTGAGTGTCTTTTAATTTTGAACTTGTGGCCCGTGGTGCAGCACGGCAAGGGAGCAGAGAGCGGAGTCACCGCATCTCGCAGGCTGACGGACCCGCCGGTGCCCAGCCAACACGTTATTTAGGGGAGCTGCACAAAAGAAAAGCCTCTTCCTGCTGGAGAAATTGCTTTTGGGGCTAAGTCTTCCATTATTTGCCAAGAGTCCTGCGAGGGACTCGGCCCTGTCCCTACGCGTGGGGAATTTTGCTGCCCCAGCATCTCCTGCACTATCAGCAGAAGGGGGGTTTGTACAACGTCTGCCGCCGCGAGTTGACCCGCACACAGCGATCTTCACCGCCTTCAAGGCTTTCTGTTCCATTCAGATGAAAGGTTTCATGTAAATGCAAGTTATTATTATTGCTAGTGATAGTGGAAATAATAGTCACTTGTGTTTCACAGTACAGAAGTGAGATATTTCTAAGCAAAACACTTCAAACACCTCTGTTATTTCCTCTTCTGCTCCTGCCTCACTTCATCCAATTTATTAAGTCAATGGAAGACACGATCAGTGCTGATATTATTTTCTTAGGCTGTTATTAGCTGCCACTTCAGTTCAATTTCACCAGGGAGAAACCTGAGCGTGCCGGCAGCCCCCGGTTCTCCCGCGGAGGCAGCAGCTCCCCGGCCGCCGTGCCGGGATCCGTTTGCACCAGGGCTGTGCTTAACTGCGAGAGAGGCATTAAAAATTCCACATGCACACAGAGCACTCTCTCTCTCTAAATTTTGGGTCGAATGGCTCTTGTCAGCTAAAAAGTACCAGTGTGCAAATTAGCATCAGATGTAACACAGATTCGTTTCCCATCTCGCTCTGCTGTTGCCACACTCCCATAAAACCCCAGAGACGCCTGCGAAGCTGACTGGCTGTTTTACAACTTTATAAATATTCTTATTCTTCTACAAGCTGGAAACACGCTGCACAAAACACCTTAAAGAAAAGAAAAATAAAACCTGGAGTGGGGAGAGCAGCAGTGCAGAAGCCCAGACAGTAATACTGCGCTTTGCGTGGAGCAGTGAGGATGCCAGCTCTGCATCCACGCCACTCGTGGCTCCTAAGTCTCATTTTCCACACCAATCTTCCCTCCCTGCTTCTAATTTTTCATTTAAAATAGTTTTCTAGTTTCTCGGCCTTTCCAGACTCACAGTGGCTGACAGGTATTCATGCTCTGCTGCCTCTGAGTTAACCCTGCATGAGCCACCGTAAATCATTTGATATTAAATTCAGTGTTTCATTTTTCTTGAGTAAAGCCATACGGGGTGAGACTCTCCCATGGAGTTTAATAGGCATGAAACCAAAAGGATACGACACAAATGTAATACAATTCCTTACAACAGAGTTTAAAAGCACCAGAGAATTTAACAAAGAATTACACCTATTTAACCTATACATCTACTTCTATAAGAAGAAATAAGCAGCAGGCATACCCTTCTCTATCTAATTATATAAAGTGGCTCAAAAATATTACAGAAAGATGAATATTTCTCTTTAAATCCAATCTGGCTTTCACATGTGAAGGCTTCCCATGAAAAATACATTTAATCGGTTGATGCAGATCTATATTGTACTTTTATCATCCTAAACAGGCAGAAAACAAATGTAACGGTGTCCAAATCCAGCAGCCAGGCGTGGAACCGAGAAACTCCTGGAATTCAATCACACCTGCCCTCTGCAGAGCCTTCCCCCCAGGAGCTGCAGGGTCTGGGGCTGCGGAGCAAACGGACCCCAGAAATGAGGGGCAGGGGCAAGGCTGCGAGGAGCGGGCAGGTTCTGGTCCTTGCTTTGGCGCTCACGGCCAGGGAAGGGTGCCTCTCCAAGAGACCGCAAAATGCCTGGCGTTATCGGATGGAAACCTGGGCTGTGCATCTCCTGTTACTGCGAGCAAATCCAGAGATCACTTTGCCTTCAGATCAGAACAGAGACAAGACAGCTCTGAATAAAAGATGGAGATAGCTTTACAGAGCTAGCTTTTATCTTTTCTAGAAATTTAGAAATCATCTTCACTAGTCCTCCAGAAGCTGGAGAAATCTAGATTTCATTTTTATGGCTTGAACCACACCTGCTCTATATGTAACACTCCTGTTAAAATGGTGAGACAGCAGTGCTTGAAACTCAAATGATTTTATACTCTCTTCTAAGCTGTGCCTTTGCCCACATATTTGTTTTACTGCATGGTCCTGGAGCACCTGTGTTTTTGATACCTAATAAAAACATTTATTACTCAAACAGAAAACTGGTAGGAATACAAAAAAAACCCCCACCAAACCCAACCTTGGTGTTTGTTTTTGGCAAAAGCCCTGCCTTGACAAGATTTCTGTTGCAGTGCAGAGAACTTGGCTTCTTCCTAAGGCTGGAACGGCTCTGCCGGGCTGCGCAGAGCTCAGGCCAGAGCCGGGAGAGACACGTGCGATTGCTACCTTTCGATGTTTGGCAGCAAACTTCTGCTTTGTTCCAGAGCAAAACCGACATTCAAATGGCAGGAATAGCTGCAGCATCTTGAGTGCTGCGAGGATTTTGTTTATTTTAAGGGTAAACTTGTGGCTCAGATTTTCCCACAGGCACTAAAACGAACGTACTCCCTCCCCTAGCATCCAACACACATCAGACAGACACGGCTTTCACTTGTGACTTCCTTAAGGTGACTTTTAAAGATCAAAGCATAATAAAGTCTTGCTGCTTCCCTGCATGTTGGTTAATCCCTTGCAACTGTCAGGTAGAACAGACTTTAGAAACAATGGAATTAATCTGCACAACTCCTATGACATTTTATGGTAATCTGTGTTTAAATCCTTTGGGCTGCTTGGAAAAGTTGACCCTCGAGGCACTTTTTTACATGCACTTTGCATATTTATGCCATTCTCTCTGCCTCATTCCTTGATTATATGGCTCCTGTCAATACTGGCTCACATTCAACTTACACAGCATGAGTCACGCTGATGGACTTGAGATGATGTATAAACAGGGAAAGATGCCAGATTAAATACTAAACACTTCTGTGTAGGTAGTGATGGACAGTAGTAGGTTACAGGTCCCAATTAATGCAGTTATCCTCTGCTGCAGACAGGCTTTGAGTAAAAGCCTTTGATTCTCTTTAACCAAACCTTCCACAGCTCCGTCTTTACCTCTCTTTCCATCTCTTGCACATGGTAAGAAGCCCTTTCCAACTGATGCACACCCATCCAGGGCAGCCTGGGCTGGGCTGCACCAAGCAAGCTGCAAAAGCTAAAGATGGCAACACTTTCTTAGGTCACCTGGCCCACCCTGGCCAACGCACAATAGAGCATCTTCACTGTCTAGCTTCGTGTTATATGACTTTAGTGGCAAAACTCCTGTTACTTGGCTTGGAAGACTAGGTCTGGGACTTAGGAGGTTTGATGTCACTCTGTTAAGAAGTAGCTCTTGATATTCACCTTTTCTTGACCTGGCCTCACCCTGTACCTCCCCGCAGCACTCCGACCCTCCTGTGTGACAGTATTTGAAGTATTTGCTCTGTTTCCTTTCTTCACTCCTTGCAGGATGCTCAAGAGTCAACATGCAGGAAGATTATGAGAGACGAGCTGCCGCTGCAGCCCGTGCTTTGCATCAGATCACCAGGTCGTGTGGCATTTGCAAAGCTCTGAAGGAAGGCAGAGGCTCCTCTTCCTTCTCAGCTGAACTCCTGGTTGTCTCAGACCCCCAGGAGAAGACCCGAGCCCCACGTGCCATCCCTCCCCTGGCCCCGCATCTCCAGCAGCAGCAGCTCAGCCCTCGCCACTGCTCCCTCTATCTCACTAGCACGGCTGGCAGTTTTAATTTAGGCAATTTTCAACTCTGCTAGTTTCTTTAAGATCCATGTCAAGGTTGCTTTCCCATCTCATGCGTAAGCACATTGAACCCTTCTGGTTTATCATACAAATGTGACCTCCCTGTCTGTCCTGGTAGACGAGATACTTGGGAATCACATTTCTGCTTTTCTTTTCTTCCCTCCTGGCAGCTTTCTGGGAGCTGTCTGCTGGGGCTGCTTTCTTACCTGATAATGCATCAAGGTGTTCAAGCGCTTCCAATCTCCTTCAATCTTGGTGGTGATGTCTTCATCTTGCAGGACCACACGAGCTATCCGGCCCTGCCGCCACTCTGCAGGAGAGGCAAAAACCAGGCAGACACGATGGTCAGAGAAGGAAAAGGCACCAACAGGCTCTATCCACTTCTGGCCCAAGTACCTCCTGGACAGATGAGCCTGTAGAGAAGCCCATCTCCCAGGGAGAGACACCCAGAGAAAGCTAAATTCTCCGCAGAGTGAAGGAGGCTTCAGGAATCATTTGCTTTGTGGTCAATGGACAATTAGCGGATCCCACAGAGCTCAAAACCTATCTGGCAGAGGCAGTGCCCATGCTTTCTAGGGGCAGAAACAGGTACGTGCAGCCTCTGCTCTAGTTTTCAAGCTCTGCAAAACCCACCAAGAATCACTGATCAACCTCGCTGATCTCCCCCCGCCCCCATGAGGCAGGGAAGCTCCTACCCAAGTCCATGTCAACAGCTCTTGGTCTTTGAGAATATGGGACGTTTTTGTATACTGCATCGAGGATCTTCTCTTTGACTTGAGTGATGGTATCACAGTTCAGCACCTTCACAGGGATCTCTGGACTGTTCTCATTATCTGGGTTCACACAGTTTAGGATCTGGAAGGGAAGGAGAAGCACACCATGCTCTAAAGGGCTTCAGACAAGCATCCAGGAGAACTGTAACCACATGAGTCACAACAGTCCCTTCTCATAAAAAAACCCACTGCATCTCTAATTGCATCGTCACCATTGCATCCAGTATATCTTTATAATGATTACTAAGGTAGGAGTCCTGGATGTCCATTTTCGTTTGCTAGAGGGAGGGCAATGCTCCATGCACAGGGAGCTAAAACGCTCCCCTCAAACGCTGCCTTTCAAAACCTTGGCTCAGGCGATTTGTACCTGCAAATCAGGGACGCACCTGACTTGGGCATGGGTCCAGCAGCGTGAGGCTTTATTGCACTGGCAACACTTAGGCTTCACGGTAGGGTCCTCATCACTGGCCTAAAGGTCAGAACAGCTCATGTCCAAGTGGGGAGGACAGAAGCGATTCAACGGCAGCTTCTACAGCGATCACTCACCAGAGTTTTGTATTCAATTTGCTGCCGGATCAGCTTGTCCTCGCTGAGGGAGTAACGGGCCTCTCCTGTGATGGCATCAATAGGACCTTTCTCCATCTGTTGCTTGATGGCACAGTAGAGCATGAAGAGCGGCTCTCCAGCACATTCCTACACAATGAGACAGACACCAAAACTAACACAGAGGTGAAGGTGCATCTCCTCCAGGGCTGTGGGCCTGCACACAGGTTTTGCACATGATTCATTTCAGCAGAGGCATAGCCCCATTGAGTCAATCTTTAGCACATGGACAACCCAGGCTCAGCCCTCAGCTGCTCCTGGAGAGGACAGCCAAACCCACGAGCTCCACTGCTCAATGGGCATGTTGTCTTTGGCTTGGTAAATCTCTACTGAATCTATACGGCTGTAAAAAAAGGAATCTGAGATCTTGATCTCATTGGTCACTCCCACGAAGCAAATTCTGTGGGGCTTCCAAAACCACAAATAAAGCTAAAAAATACAGAGATGTAATTAAGAATTTCTCCTAAGTACTGAAGAGCTGCAACAGAAGCTCCATTACATGAGAATTACACCAGGCGATGTGAGGGTTGAAGAAGGCTGAGCACAGAGGCTGTGACAGCTCAACTCAGCCCACGGAACCACGTCCCCCGCCCTGCTACGGCCTCTTTGGACTTGGAGTCTGACTGAAGGGTTTCAAGCCCAGATTCACCCCTGGGGTGGCTGGTGAGTGAGACAGCAAAGTGGCAGCGGGTTCTCAGCTCCATCCCTCCTTACCTTGAGGAACTTGTGGAGGAGGAAGGCAAACCAGTTAGTCAGCATCTTCTCAGCCACCGACTCAGTCCTAGGGAAATCAGGAGGATACGCACGTCACGTACAAAAACCAAACCATGCATCAGAAGCCCCAAATCTCCCCGGGCGGCAGCACCCAGCTGCACCCTGGCACAGCTCCCGTGGTGCTCTGAACCGGGGCCGTGGCCCCAGAGCAGGCAGGCAGCAGGATGCGGTCAGTGCTGTCCCCCATCCCCCCTCGCCGCTGCCCCGAGCTGACAGCAGCTTGCCCAGCTGACAGCCCATCACATCCCTGATGGGGCTGGTGACAGGGAGCCTGGTGACACTCGGCTCCTTACACGTGGTGCAAATTACAGCCTGGCGCAGTAAATCACTGGGATTTGCAGCAGTTCCTGGCAATCAGGGACAGCAGAGTGACAATGGCAGGGAAATTGCAGCTTTCTCCCCAGTCCCACCCCATGTCCTCTCCCCACATTGTGCCCAAGATTATCTCTAATTTAAATACAATGGTTTCTAATGACAGTTTTTAATGCTGGCTCTGCAGGACACTGAGACTTTCCTTAAAGCACCACAATCCCTTTTCCTGGGACAGGGACAGGCTGGCTGTGCC
>NW_009607637.1:150872-153076 GCF_000690535.1 Cariama cristata | reverse complement strand
GCCGTGCAGGGGAGAGATGCTCTGCGGCAGCTGAGCCAGCTGCGAGCGTGACCCTGGGCAGCCTGGCTCCCTGCACTACCAGCCCTCCCCTCATGCCACATGCGATACCAGGATCTGGTCCAAATTTCAGCAAGCAAGGAGGGGTGGATCCAGCACCTTGCCCTCTGCAGCACCCATTCCTCTGGGGACCATGCCCCCCCTCTGCCTTCACCAGGAGCCTGCAGCAAGGCAGCAGCCCCGGCCGATCTGGGCACCTCTCTGTGGCTTCATCCCCTTGGCCAGCAGCTCTGCTCCCGGTGCCATTCCTGCCAGCTGCCTTTTTGACCACCGTGCCACCAACCTGCTCAGGAGATGCCCAGCGGGCACAGCAATGCATGGCAACGTACGGCAATGCATGGCAATGATGTACGGCAACACACTGAGCATCGGTCTCTGCCCGTACCCTGACCCGGAGCGAGTCACCATCCCGCTCCAGATCCATTTTCCCCATTCTCCCCCATCTGCTCTGCTGCCTTGAATTAGGGACTGCCTCTTGGTATGTATTCATACAGCATCCTGCATGTTTGAAAACTCTGGCATTTAATGAAAAACACACACTATAGAAGCAACAGAGTTTGATCCCAAAGTCAAGCAGATCAAGTATAAATGGGAGCCACAGATTTCAGCAAACAAAAACTGACACCAGCCAGCAAACGGACCTGGGGTCACGTTATCCATCATCTCTTAGGATCGCAACATCTGCCAGGAATTTGTGAAAATGTCTACAGATCCCCAAAGAATTTAAGCCTGAATTGATTAACTGCCTAAAAATTCATCCTACAAATTGACACACACGTTGTTCTCCTTTTTAAAATATTTCAGTCACCCAATTAAGGACAAGTGCCAGCACACTGCCATGCCAGCGAGCCCCAGAAAATGGAGAGTCAGTGGCACAAACCAAAGAATAGGTGAAAAACTCGGAAAACTATACATTCAGGACTTCAGGGTGAATATTAATTTAATAAACCACTTGGTTAATAGAATACTAAATTAAGAATTGGCAAGCCTCCCGATTAGCCCTACCAGTGAAGTAACGCTGTGTCCTGTCCCTGTTGGCTGCTCATGGCCTGACACCGACACCGGCACCGTAAAAATAACTGAAATATGGCGTGACAGAGAAGCTGGGCTATATTGTGTGGGAGAAAGGTATCGGATACTCCCGTGCCTAGCTGTTCCCTTTTATTTCTTTATCAGAAATACAAGATCAGCTGAATGGAACAACAAAAAGAAACATCTCGGAGCATCTCTGTCAAATCCCATTTCTCTTTACCTTCAAGCACTGAATCTCACTCTCATCTCAACACAGACTGACGCCGTGAGGTATTTGCAGCGCATCAGTCCCGGGGATGGCCAACAGCCGAGTTCATCATCCCCATCCTACACCGGCTGAGGAAAGGGGCTGCTCCATCGCTGCTGGGTGCAGCAGGAGCACTGTAGGCTCCTGGCAAACAAGTCTGCTATAGATCCTTTCCGTGGTCTCCTCTGCCTTTGAAATCGGATGGGTGCTGGGTGGCTGGGTAAGCCATCCCTTC
The DNA here is from genome assembly GCF_000690535.1 of Cariama cristata. Lineage (NCBI taxonomy): Eukaryota > Metazoa > Chordata > Aves > Cariamiformes > Cariamidae > Cariama > Cariama cristata. The sequence continues at coordinate 151,505 of NW_009607637.1, read as the reverse complement.
AGCTGCCCACCACCACGGGCCCTGACCTCTCCTTCTCTCTGCTACGCGGGGAGGGGTCTGCTGAGCCCGGCAATAGCTGCTGCGGGGCTTCGGGCTGCCCTTTGGCAGGCATCGCTCTTATGCCATTGCTGGGCTCGTATCTGAAATGCTGTTAGAGATCTGCCTCTAAAAATAAAAAATAAGCTTCTGAAGATTAACACGGCAGGGGAGAATCCCTAGACGTGGAGAAAACCCTTCTCATATTGATCACATAACAAGGGCAAAGCACGATCCACAGATGACTTTCCAAAGGAGTCTGACGGCAGCAACCGGCGCCTTGGCTGCTCCTCTGACTTTCTGAGGCACCGGGAATAAAACAAAACTAAACAAAAAGAGCTGAGAGAACCCAAAAAATAAATATGTATTTTATTAATTTCCCTGCTATATCTAGGTCTCCGAACTGCTGTGCGCTGCGCTCTCTGCCAGGAACCAGAGCAGCTATTTGATTTAACGTCAACTTTCTTGCTGTCTCCCGCGAGGGGTACTCATGGAAGAAAGAGAGAGGGGAAAACAAGGAAGACAGAGAGAAAGAGCTGAGTGCCAATTATCAACTGCTGCCACCAGAGAGCTCAAAAAATTTTAAAGAAAAGTATC
>NW_009607637.1:147353-150575 GCF_000690535.1 Cariama cristata | reverse complement strand
CAGGTTTCCTGCGGAATAGCTAAATCCCGGCGCAGGACAGCCAGCCTCGACGCTGCTGGCGTTGCCCATGGCCCCCTCTCTTGCTGGGTGCTGCGGGGAGGAGGGGGCACAGCTCTGATCACCAGCCATGTATTCTTTGGAGCACCGTGAAAAGTCATTATTGATGGCTGAGGCAGAAGATGCCTTCCCAGCGACTTGTCAAACCACGGGGGAAATTAAGACGGCTTCCTTTTCCGAGATGAGTTATTGCCTCCGCAAACACAGCCAGATTTAAAGCAATTTCCTGTCAAGTATATTCATTATGGCTGGAGGAATCCCTGAAATTTTCCTAGAGCTGTGAAATCCTTCCCTCGCCTTTGTCTGCTCGCTCTGGCGAGATGCCGGCGGAGCCACAGGCACTGCCGCGTTCCTGCCGTCGGTCAAGGCCAGGCTCCGCAGCATGGCCAGGACCCAACGGGATGCGGGACGGAGGTGGCTCATGACATGGAGAACAGGGGTAGCCTTTCACTTGTGGCTGCTGATCTGGCCTACATTAATACACGCTTTTTTTCTCCTTTTTCTTTCTGCCATTTCCCAGCACAATCTTGGGTGAGTTGCTTAATCCATTCTTGAGCTCCTTCCCCGAGCTGTGAGACACAAATGCTGCTCTCCATCCAGGCAGACATGGATGCTGTGAGGATAAAGCCCACAAATACCTGCGAGGTAGCTCAGACACGTGAGGATGAAGGTCACAGCAGCACCCTGGCTGCAGAGGATGGGCTGCCATCAGGAGGGGGGGACCGAGCCGTGCTGGGCAGCCTGCCTCTCCCTGACGGCTCCAGGGGCAATTCACAGCATTGCCCATCCGAGAGGTACTTTTCTTCACGAGGTCCTTAATGCTCTACTCATCACAATAATGCCACAACTCGTGGGAGACAAGGACCCTAAGTACGGTACTGTACAGACCTATAAGAAATCAGGCTGCTGCCCTTAAGAGCCTGAAGTCCAGTAAGATGACTGCAAGGGCTGCATCTCTGCTCCTCCACACCCTGCTGTACCTGAGCTGGTGCCTCCTCTGCCCTGCCTGGATGCACAGGGCACTGCTCGGCACCAGCAACGCGCAGGTGATGGAGAGCTCCAGTTTTTGTGCCATTCACCTCCCCGCCATGATGCTGCCCTGAGGCAGCCCCGCCACAGGACCGGCAGTGGGGGCTAAACCCCTTTGCCGAACCACTCGGGCATCTCTGCAGACCCAAGGGGGAGAAGCAGGAGCTCGGTCAGGCGGGTGCAGGCAGGGCAGGGAGGATGCAGCCAGATGGCAGAGGTGACTGCTGGCATCATCACCTGCTCTCAGCCAAGCCAGGGGAGGGGGGGCTGCTGGGGCAAGGTAGGAGATTATGAGTGAGTGAGAGACGCAGCAGAGGTAATAGCTCTCTTGGATCCAATTTAAGACCCTGTTCAGCCATCTGTGAAATCACAGAGTAGACTTAACCCTGTGTCCTGGAGACAGGCGAGGAAATGGATGGGTCCTCCAAAGTTCCCCATGGAGAGCAGCATTTTTCCTTCTGACAACAGCACCCTGGTCCTGCAGAGCCCCCAGATGCCACCAGCAGTGTGGCCGTGCCAGCCCAGGGGACCACACCGACCTGCCCGCAGCCCCATCCCTGCGTTACCTGCGCAGGAGCAGTTTGGGGTGGTTCTTGTTTTCCAGGTTCTTCTCAATGAGGTCAGAGAGCAGCTGCTTCAGCACGTCGGTGGCGTACTCCAGCTTGCCTTGCAGACCCGTCATGATGAGCGAGGCCACGTTGCCGCGATCACGCATGGAGAAGCTGCGCTGCAGCTCCAGCGTTCGGATGAAGGTGAGCAGGAAGACTTTGTTGTTGAGCAGCTGAGCAAAGAGCTTCAAGGCCTTCTCCACGCTCTGCTGCCCGTTCCCTTGGACCTACGGTGGAGGAGAGCACGCCCATCAGCCAAGGCACAGGAGGACAAGGGACCAGAGGGGAGCCCTGCACCACCGTGGGGTCACTGCCATCACTGGAGGTGGGGTGAACGGTTTAACCCTGCGTGCACAAGCCAGCACCCCATCTCTCAGGGTCTCAGCATCCCTGAACATGGTCTCTGGCCAGTCCCGAACAAGCATCACCCTTTCTGTCCTCCCCCAGCACTCCAGCACTGCTCGCCTTAATCATCGCTCCGAGCTGCACTCTCCGCATGCCATAGAGCTGCTGCTTTGAGGCTAACGGCCCTATAAATGACATACAATTTTGCTTGTTCTGCACAAAAAGTGACACTCTTGTAAGTAAATTAAATCCTAATTTAGACTATTGCTTTATTATGGGACCAGTGTAAAAAATTAATTGAGGCTTTCAGCCAGTTGCAGATTCAAGTAATTCATTACAAGTGAAAATGATGAACTACATTAAGCAACTCTTTACCAAACATCTTGGAGACTTATGTATTGGTTTTACTAACGTTACATAATTAAGCAACTGTGTAATTGGCAACACATTTATCACTTCTGCAGTTCTGTTTTTCATGAGTAAAACAAATAAAAAGCATTCATATTTGTTTGCTAGAGCACTAGCTTACTTGGCAATTTAAACAGTGAACATAATGCAGGGGACTGGAAAACTCAGGGCAAGGGAATGGGCTGGGAGAGGCTGGTTCAAAGCCTGTGTGAGTTTTACCAACGCCATGGCAACTGCTCAGTGCTGGTGGCCCACTGGAAAGGAATCTAATTGATGCATTAATGCTAAGCAGTGCTTGCCTGGAAAAGCAATGCAGCCTTATGGAGCACAAGCAATCAAGACTTCTTCCTCTTACATCTCTGACTGAAGATCTGGGCCACCCCCGGTCCGTGTGAAGGCAATAGGACTTTCAGGATTTACTGGAGCAACGCCAGTCTGCGAGAGGGAGCACCGAGCCTGGTACCTCTGGGCATCCCGGCTGGGGGACGGCAGCCCCACGCTCCCTGGCAGATAATGTTTCTTGAAGCATCATCATTTTTTTTGGCACTCTCACAGGTGAGCAGAGCCCATTTGCAAAAGTGATCTGACGGATCCTTGCACGTGACCAATTTTCCTATATCCTCACCGAAAATCTTCTCTATATATTTATAAATAAGAAACCAGGGAGATGAAAGTGCTTGCTGACGGGAGGCCGGCCATGCCTCCACGCCTGGACAGGGCGCTTGCCCTCCTGTGGACACGCCACGGAACAGCACCAGCGGCAGGATGCTCCCGG
>NW_009607637.1:136896-147331 GCF_000690535.1 Cariama cristata | reverse complement strand
TGCTCCTGGCAGGATGCTCCTGGCGGGATGCTCCCGGGCGCGCAGCCTCCCCCTCCACCGAAGGGGACTAAGGAGGACTTTAAAAGGACACCGATAATTTACCTGGTATGCTTTGCCGCTGGTCTATAGCAATATAAAAAAAAAACATAAAATAAAACTAAAGCAACACCAAGGAGAAGAAAGCAAAAGGAAGCAAGCAATGTGCGATGGAGATAAAACACTAGGTTCTTAGTTAAAATTTACTCGGGGCTTATCCTCCTAACCCCAGTGCCTTTAATAAGATTTGGTGTGGAAGGCATAAAGGTGCTGCAAGGCTTCACACGGGCTTCAGTGAGAGCTCAGGGAAGCCCAGGGCAACTTCGAAGGGCCAGAGCACAGCCTGTTCCTTACCTCCAGCTCCCGCAGGACAGGATGGTCCTCGATGCCAGGGAAAAGGACCCTCATGGCATAGGTCCGATAGTCGAGGTATGGGATCCCAGAGCGATCCAGGTCACTGGTTAATTCATTGATGTCCGTCTGCAGCTCTGCAAAAGCTATTCAGGGAGAACAGAACAAGGCAGAAACACGTGTGAGCTCCGGGAGCCGAGGCTGCCGGGCAGGGGCTTTGGGGAGGGCTGGCTGCCTGGGCCCGGCGGCAACCACCAACGGGCCAGCTCAGGAAACCGATCCGGAGGAGACCCTGCCGTGTGGCTCAGACAGACCCTCACCCCTGGAGACTGTCTCAGCAGCCAAGAGCACACGCTGCACCAAGCAGGTGCCGAGAACAAAAGATGCTTATTAATTTGTATGCAGTTCACACCTGTGTATACACACCTAAAACACTGTTAAAGGCTGCAGATAGAAATGAGGATCTATTTTCTTAACTTGGTATCTCCCATATTTTCCTTTCTTCTTTTTTTCCTCTTCTATCAACAGTTGTCCAAATAATCAAGTTTGATGCAGATCAAATCCAAGCAGAAGCTGCCTGCTGCAGGGGTCAGGAAGGAATTTATTCTTCCTCTCATACCACAATATCACCATGTTATACAGCTGTATGTGTGTCCTTGTGTTCATTCTCCAAAGTACGGGATGTTGGCTCAGTAAGGTCTCTGTACCCCACCTAGGGCTCTGCCCATACCAAAGCTGTGGTCTCTCCTGAATATATCTCATTTTCTGTCATGTGCTTTCAAGGCTATTGTTTTAAAATCAGCGGAACAAATCCAATGCAACTCTCTCTATATACAGAGATCACACTGTGAAATTTGCAGCTTTCTATGTATTTGTCTTTGATTCACTGAGCTCCCTTCCAGTTGGAAGGACACACAAAACAGCAGCAGCATCCCTCCCCAGAACAATTTTTGTCTCACCCCCCAGCTACAGAAAGGATTGCCCACCTCCACCTCCGCTGCCCTGCAGGGCGCCCAGGCTCAGCCACCTCCTTGCAAGGGCCAAGACTTCTCTGTGTTGAACTCTGCAAGCGGCAGGTCTAACTACTCCAAAGAACACACAAGGTTTGCCAGAAGCAAATGCTTGAGCAGCTTCTTCCTACCCCTCAGACCTGCTCCTGTTGCTCTGGGCTCACGTCTTATCGACTGGAGGAGGGACCGGACCAGTTTTCCAGCTCTACTGCCTTCCATTTGGGACACACGCTGTTTCTCGGGGGACCAAACCTTCTCCACTCCCTATCTCGCTCTGTGCCTCTTTAAAAGCTCTTTACTAAAAGGCCCTTAGACAAGGGGACATATTGTGCTGGGCACCCCGGGGCTCGCGCCGTCCTCGCAATGTGATCCAGGCATGTCGCTTAAGCAGGATCAAGCTCTAATCCTATTCCCTGCACATTAGGCAGCAGAGCCGTGTCTGCCGCTGCCACACTTGTCGCTGCCCACCCTCCCGCGGCGGGGCAGGCGTGCAAACCCCGTGGGGGCATGCACTCCGCTCCTTGCTGCAAAAATCGGGGGACCGGGGTGCTCTTGGGGGGGAAAGCTGGGGACCGGAGCACGGGGCTGCAGCAGACAGAGAGTGCCCAGTCCCGGGCAGTACTGACCCTCCTTGCACTCCAGGGCCACCCGGGACTCCAGATTGTCCATCTGCATCTGCAGCCTCTTGAGGGTCAGGTCATTCTCTCGGGACTTGCGCTTGTAGGCGATGAGGACGATGATGACGATGATGAGGAGTAGGCTGCCTCCAGCTGCGATGCTGACGATGGCCGGCAGGGTCAGGAGGCTGTCTGAGATGATGCTCACCGAACCAGGGGAGAAGATGATACCACCAACACGCACCTACGAAGCACAACGGAGGTCACCAGCAGCTTTAGGTAAGGGTGTCAGCCTGTCCCAAAGCCCCGTCCTTCCCGGCCAGGGCACGCACCACACGGGCCGTACAGACCCCTATGGAAGCACCGAACCACCAACCAAGAAAACAGCAACTCCGATTGCCTTCAAACACAGAGGGTGCAGCTTATGTGAACACAGAGAGGCTTCAAGTCATGATAAATGTGCCAGCCCTTCACTATCTGGGCTTTGTTCTTATTATCTGATGGCTCCATTTGACTTTCGTTTTATAAGCTTTCAAATCCCTTTTGTAAACACTGGACATTAGCAACCCAGTGATAATTTCACTGACAAGAAATGAGAGCAACGGGAAAGAGAGAACAGAGAAGGGAAGAGAAAGCCCCATGTGAAAGCTGCAGAGCAAACAGGCTGGAGGTTAATGCCGGGACAGGCTTTTCTTGGATGTGCCCTGACCACAGATGCAAGCAGCTCTCAGCCAGGTTGTGCTTCTGTGAACCACACTGTGATAATCTGAACATGTTTTGGATGCTGAACTTAAAGGGAAATAAATCACAATTACAATCTCATTTGGGCTCTACCCAAGCACTTCAGCAGCTGCGTGCTTGGTCTGCGAGCGGATCAGAGGAAGCAGCAATGCCCAAAACCAAAGCAGAGGAAGACACCGACTGTTATCCTGGACGAGGCCGTTGATGCAACCACTCCAGTGTTCAGATGTCCCTGGCTGCTTCTGCTTTGGGAAAAGGCAAAATCTTTCCAACCACTTAGTAGATCGGCTCTGGCTACAAGGACTGACAAAATCCCTGCAGGAGGGAGAACACAGCCACTGAAAATGGTCTCACCTACTGTAGGAAGAGCAAGCAGCACCAGAGAAAGGATGGTACCTGGTGCAGAAGGCACTGCCAGAAAGATTTGTTCCTTCTAGAAGGCTCTGACAGTAGTTGGTGAGTCTCAGGGAGGAAAGAAGTTTCTCCATGCTAATCCACATCAACATTTTAAGCTTCCAATTAGAAAGCCATGAAGATCTAAAATCCTACCGATCCTGAGAGAACAAGTTGCACTCAATATCTGAGCGAGTCAGGGAGCTGGAGGAAGAGGAGGAGGGATGGGAAGGAGGGAAGGAAGGGATGCTGACAGGAGTGTTTGGTCCCTCACCATCACTTTGTGCTGTCCGGTGAAATTTGGTGGCTCGCACAGCAGCTGGGTCTCGGAGACGGTCACGGCGCAGGGTGTTTCACCGATCAGCACCGTGTAGTTGAGCTTTGCTCCTCCAGGAGCGGGTGGGCACAGGTTTCTGCCCTAGGGACAAGGGGAGAGGGGACTGTACAAAGATGCAGCGCATTTCTCCACTTTTCATCTCTCTCCCAGCTTGTGCCAACAGGACTCCGTTCTAGTGTACCCAGTTCTCCAAAGGGGGTATAAAACTCCCCTCTCTGGGATTTTTTTTGCCTCTTCCCACGAGGTCAATAAGGGTCTCCTTACCTTGAGGATGATGGGTGACCCTGGCTTCTGCTCCAGCACCCCGCTCGGGCTCAGGAGTTCAAACGTCGGGTTGGGGTAGTAGATGAACTTGGTGTCGTTGTAGACCAGCAGGGACTGGACGTTGTTAAAGATAAACCCAAACTCGTCCGGCCGCTCGACGGCGTCCAGGCCAGGCCGGTACTCGGGGGTGAGGGGGGGTGCGAGGCAGGCCAGCGCCGTGGCGTTCACCACCTTGCAGACCTGCGGGGAAGGTGATGCTTTGAAAGACGGCAGAGAAAACTTTACCCTGACCCGGACAATGATGTTCTGATTCCTTAAATACTCCCTGGAAAGTCCAGCAGGTTCAAGTTTAGCTGGAAATATTTAATCCAGGCTTGATGCATTATAGCCATAGTTTGGGGGGAATTTGCTTCCTCTCTGGCCCGCACGAAGGCACCGGTGCAGAGACGGAGAGTGAGTTTCAGAACGAGCAGTGTTTCAAAGGAGCTACAGGCTTGCACAGCAGATCACTTAGCCCTTTTTCTTTATTTTTGCTTTTCTTTCCAGTTGCATCCTCTTTGGCAATGCTAGCTTTGAAACAGACCCATAGCGAATACCTGGTCCCTGCTACAAATTGGTGATTAGAGGCAATTCCTGAATGCCAGCGAGGAAGAGGAACGATCGCCTGACACTCATGGGCTGGAGGTAACACGAAGGTCATCTCCTGCCGGGCTGAGGACACCCACAGCTCCTCCAGCCCTGGGAGCAGGGAGCTGGCTAATTTATGAGACCTTTGCCTTGTAAAGCAGCAAGAGCCCAACTGTTTGGCCTCCCTCTGTAAGTGGAAAATTTAATTTCACTCAGTTTTGTGTCTTCAGAATTATTTTTGTAGCACTATAACTGCAACTGCTAACAACAAAATTAGATGTCTTTTTTAAAAAAAGCTCAGATGAAAAAGGTCTTCAGAGGGGAAGGGAGAAAGAGAATAGGAAAAGACTGCCAAGTGATTTGCCCTTTCCGAGATAATACAGATTCAGTCAGAAAGATCACTGCATAGAAATCATGTATTTCAGTTTTACTTGGTCAAAATAATTTCTGCGGGTCCTGGAGGTACAAATCTTATTTGTAGCATACAAGAACACTGCTTAGTTCCCATTTAGCTGAGGATTCATTTCAGTTTCTCACTCTTGGACTGAAAAAACACAGATAGGGGAAGGAGGTGGCATTCCAGATCAGCCTCAAACTCTGCTACCAACTCCTTGCTTTGGGAACCATCAGGGTGACAGGAGGGAGGAGGGGAAGGAGGCATAAAAATAACACCCAGCTTCACCAAAATACCCAAAGCCCCACGCCCAGCATCCTTTGCATGGCAAGGAGGGTGCAGGGAAGCAGCACCTGGCCTTACCACGGCAATCAAGCTGCAAAAATTGCCCAAAAGCTTCTTGTTCAGAAGCGATTCCCCTCTCTCCTTCCCTCCCTGGGCTGGTACAGGCTTGCTGGGCCCAGAGCTGCAGCAACAGGAGGTTTATTTATAGAGAGGCAGCTAGGGAGAGACTAGTTAAACATAGCAGCCTCATAGCTGGGAGGTCTCAGCGCCTGGCTCTGGGCTTTAACAGAAAGAGCAGGACTGAAATGGGAACTGTGGAGCAGCTGGGAATGATGGGGACAGCTACACTTGGACTTTCCAGCACCACGCACCTGTAGAGCTGAGCTAGGTACTGGAAATGGAAGGATGCTGAGGAGAGGAGAGCTCTCGGGGCTCAGAGGCTTGGACAAAAGGGGGAATTGTCAGGAGTGAAACAAGTTTATCTGACCCAAGACAGAATTTGAGGCGATGGAGATGACCTAGAATGCAGTCCTCCATTTCCAGCTTTGAAAACTCCTTAGCAGCTACTGTGTTGCTGAGGAAGTAATTTCCCATTTCTGTGTGTCGGAATCCTTCTTTCCAGGGTCCCCAGTTTGGGTCAGTCTAAGGAAATACCACAGAGCAGCTTTTGCCACAGCAAGTCTCTCCACGCAGAGAGCACCAGCACCAGCAACTGCAGGTGTGCATCTGGGCGGGGGGGACCCGCCGCGCAGCAGCACACGGGGATGCTCCCCGGCACAGCCCGGCGGCACCGCGCTGACGGCAGCTACTTACGTTGACAAACTCCTTGCCGTTGTACTTGACGCGGATCCTCGGCTCCTGGATCACGTCCAGGTTGGAGCCGGTGACGGTCAGAGGTGTGTGCCCGCTGCGGAGAACCAGGAGACACCTGATTAATGCATCTGGCAGGAGGGGCTGGGGCTGTGCAGAGAGCCTGTGCTTGACAATAAGGATGCTTGTTGATCTCAGAAAGATGTTTTCTGCAGACACTTCAGGCACCAGGCGACAGCGTGGATTAATACCCACCCCCGAGTCGCTGGGGAGTGGAGTCTCAAGTTAGCCAGATTTTCTACTCTCGGCTGCACCCTCTCCCACCTAACAGCACTGCAAGGCAGCAGGATGAGAAATGGGACCAAAGAAATCAACTGAGCTGAGACTAAATACCTAAGACAATAAATTAGTCACAGTGTTTAATGATTTACATGGTGAAGTTTTTAAGGAACACGATAAAGGGTACATGCAGTGAAGGAACTGATGTGCACTTGTATCTGGACTGCAGACGCAGCAAGAGGTCACATAGAGCGGGGAGGGACGAAGAGCACCCGCTGCCATCAGGGCCGGGGAGACACAACCCCCCAGGCTAGAGCACCCCCATTCTCCTACAGCCACTGCCCCTCAGCAAAGTCTTTCACTCTTGGCTTCCTCCTCCGTGTGCTAACGGGAGCAGCACAGCCCAGATTCACGCGAGCCTCCAGCACCTCTACGGCAGAGCCCAGCGGTTCCCTTTAGACCGCCTCTGTCGGCAGCCCCCCCCAGCCCATCTCACCCAAACCCAGACACGATCGTGAATTTGGCCTCAAAGCAAACATCTCGCAGAGCCTGCTGCGAGACACTTATTTCTTTCAAGGGCAATTTTAAAAAATAATTGGAATTTGAAATGAATAGCTGTGTTACAGCCTGTGTGAGCACAACCATTAAAGTAACACCGGGGATGAGTATGGCCCAGGGTTTTTAGCAGTGATGACATCACGGTGATGCGAGAGCGCTGGCCGCCCTGTTCCTAGCAGCGGATCTGGGATAAACAGTACATTTTGATTAGCGTCAGCTTTTTCCTTTCTTGGTGGTTGCTGGTTTTGTTTTATTCCAGGACTACAAGAAGGAGCCTTTAATGAGCAATTGTGCACTTCTTCAGCAGATGGAAGTGGTCTTGGCTTTATTTGTGCTCCCAGAATCTTGGTGCAATTGCCTCGGTAATCACAACTACTTTAGTAACTCTGGACCTGATTTTTGGTAAATGCAAACGCCGCAGATGCCCAGCCCTGACAAATCCAGGACGCTGGATGGGACGTGCATTTCCAAACAGAGCCTCTTTTGGCCTCACTGAGTGTGTGCTGAGAGAGAAGACCCCGACTAGGCGAGCTGGCTTCTCTCCCGCTGTCGAGGACCCGCTGTCAGAGCCCTGTGTTACCTGGCGATGCTCCACTCGGGTTCGATGTGCTGCACCTTTGGATCATCGATGTACTCAAACAGCAAGGTCCGCTCCAGCTGAGCCCGGTCGACGCTGACGGAGACATGAACGGCCCCCAGGCCGTGGGCTGATGGTGCCGACACGCAGACGATCTCGTTCATGGATCGCCTGTGCAAGAGAGAAGCCAGGGAAGCGTTAACGGGCAGTCGCAGCGTAGGGGCAGAAAACAACCCTTTGTCCCGGTGCTGCCCTGCAGCGGGGCAGCTCACCAAAGGGCTGAGCCGTCAGTCAGCCCCAGACTCTGATGCCTGTGAAGGAGATGAGCTCCGGAGACAGGCAGGAGGGCTTCACTGGCACGGGACGGAGGGACCGGAGCTCTGTGCGGGAGGGGACTCTGCCTGCTCATCAAGAGAGAAGCGCAGGCTCCCTGAAATTACTCTTTGTGCCAAACTGCAGCCTCCTGCATCCCTCTGTGAACCCGCTGCCTTCTGCTGGGCGTGTGAAAACAGATGGCTGCTTTTTAAATGGGATGCATAAGCTCACTCAAAAGCCAAATTCTTCCCCTCCCCACCCCACTGCACACACGGGCTCTTGTGAGCAGCATAATGGAGCCCGCGAAGCCCCCGCCTGGGAAGGGCGATGCCACCGTCACCGCTGCCTTCCAGCTTTGTCTGCCCATCAGAGCAGGGGTGACCTCGGCCTCGGTGCTGGCTGGCCGGACACAAGAGACCATCTGCTTCCATCAGAGCCCCGGAGAAGGTCGAGGCAGCAGGGTAGCAAGGCGCTGTCAAAGCACAAAGGCGCTGGTGGATGGATGGAGAAGGGGAATGAGATCCGAGCGGCACCGCACCTGCTGCTGGGACAGAGCTGCGAGGAACCGCACAGCTCTGCGGCGAGCTTAGACACTGTTCCTACAGAAAGTGCTGGAGTGACATCCCTGGAAGGCCAGTGGCCCTGCATGGCCACCCGTGGGTCATCCCCTCTGCGTCAAAGCACAAAGGCGCTGGTGGATGGATGGAGAAGGGGAATGAGATCCGAGCGGCACCGCACCTGCTGCTGGGACAGAGCTGCGAGGAACCGCACAGCTCTGCGGCGAGCTTAGACACTGTTCCTACAGAAAGTGCTGGAGTGACATCCCTGGAAGGCCAGTGGCCCTGCATGGCCACCCGTGGGTCATCCCCTCTGCCCAAACCTGCTCCGGGCTCACCGAAAAGGCCATGCCATTTCCCTGGCTCATACGGTTTTGGGTTCTCACAGGGGAGCGGGCAGGCATGTCTTCAGCACCTCGCTGACAGTTTGGCACTTAAATCAAAAACCGGCACTCTTGAACGCCCAGTCTTCACCACCCGCACCCTCCCCAGGGGCTGCGCAACTCACGGAGGTGCCTGAAGCCCTGAGGCTCAAGTGCAGCCGTGCCCGTGCTCTGCTTCCAGCGAAGCTCTGGTGTCCGTACCTGGGCAAGGGGATGCTGTGGGTCCCCTTTTCAGGGCCCTTACCCACTCCCCGCCCTCCCTAAGGAGCAGGGGGACAGCACTCAGAATTTCAGGGGGGTATCGAACAGTGGGTACCACAACGTCCCCAGCTCACACCTTGGCACGCCCATCCACCACAACTGAGGGAACAGAAACAACCTCCTAAAATATCCGAAACAAATGGGACGTGACTGTTTCTATTGATGCAATTGCATGCCTACCCCTTCCCGCTCTCCTCCTCCTCCCTCCCTCATCTTTTTCTCACTCTCCACCTAGGTTTAATTTCATCACGAGGGCATCCCGGTGGGAGGAGCGCGTTTCTCCACCTTCCTTGCTGATTCTTGGAGTGTTTCCCCGCATGCCGGTGCAGCTGAAGAGCTGCCTGCCGCCCTGCGCCGGCGCAGCCGCTCAGCCCCGCCGGACTGCACCGCGCCTGCTTGGCTCTGCCGTGAGATCCAGAGCGACGCATCGCTGCTGGCAGAGCTGCTCTCAGCTCCCTGTGATCAGTTAATTAGCTTTCTGTGCTATTATTATGTCGTCATGGTGAATCTACCCACTCCTCCGATCAGAGAGGGGAGAATGGGGGAAGCTGTAATTAGAGTGAATCTCATTAGAAACTGCTTCATCTAATCAGGCTCCCCCAGACCCTCCAGTACAATTGAAGTTCATTGCCTCAAAACAGTCCAAGCAAAACAAAGTACCCAGCGTGACCCCACATGAAGGATGGTGCCGTTCATACACCGCCGCTTGCTTTGTTTAAGTTTCTGCTTGCCAGCTGTAATTAGAACATACAGAGAATTCAAAACTCTCCCAGGTTTTGCAGGTCAGAATCTGCAGGTTGCCCGAATATAATCTTATATTTAAGGGATTGTATTACAGGGCTGATTCTGCTCTTGGGCCAGCTTGCAGGCTGCTTCTGCATTACCCATGCGCACGTGAGGAAGCAGTCTGACATCTTTGCTTCGGATACGGGAACAAATGTCGATGGATCGGTTACTGTGCTCAGCACTTGGAGAAGTGATCTGCACTTGGAAGACCTCAGCATGTCCAGGCCTCCTGAAGCGCCATTCTAGGATGGATGTAGAATAAGCACCGCTGATATCCCACCATGCTCCCACGTCTGAACGCCCACAGCTCCCATATCGGAGAACCTCTCAGTCTTCTAGATGAGAAATTCACCTCCAGGGGTCTTTACTTTCCCAGAAACGTCCTCGGTTCCTCCTGGGAAGCCTGAGCGAGGATCTGACAGGCAGAATCCCTTTGCACATCACACCGCTTTGCTTAGGTTCCCGCACAGGCTGTGCCCACGCTATGAAATGCATACTGCCAGCTGCTTCGGGGCACCTATGGACGTTTGGTACAGGGCACGGATGTGTATGTGATGCACACAGATGTATACTGCATGTATCTTTTTTTAACTAAGCCCCGAGAAAACCCATTAAACCCTGCAAATGTCAACTCTGTGTTTACACTGCTGGGTAAAAAGCAAATTTGCCATAGAAATCCCAGAGGAGATTGATGGCTCCGCAAGTTCCTCCGCAGAAGGTGTGTGCAGATCCTCGCCTTGCTCTGCCACGCAGAAGCCCACCCCTCGCTCACACCACTTCTAGGAGGCTGAGGTACCTGCAGCAGTGGCTGCAATAAAAGTAATGCAAGCTGTTGATCTGTGAAAGGAGAAACT
>NW_009607637.1:132652-136881 GCF_000690535.1 Cariama cristata | reverse complement strand
CTTCCGATCACCCGAGCTGGGGGCAGGTACTGATGACTACTATAAACATTTTACAATCGCAGTGAGGTTTGCGTGAGATGTTTGGACCAGTTAACATTATAAAGGCATTAAAATTAAATAATGGACATCACTAATACCGACACAATCCCTCCCGTGCCAAGCAAGGCTCAGCCACAGTAAGAGAGAAGATGGTTTCATGTAATAACAGAGGGAACGGGAGCCTTCAGGGGTTCTCTGATCTGATGGATTTTTGCATATTCACTGCAGCAGGTGCAGGGTGGTGCAGCCCCGATCACCAGGACGTGCACAGCAGGAGCCCACGCTGGCCTGGTTCAGCCCCTTACCCGTAGAATTCGCAGGTCTGGTTCCCCAGGAGCACCGACACGCGGCTGCCGGCTCCCAGGTAGTGCCCGGAGATGGTCACCATCGTCCCTCCAGACTCCGGACCGCGGCTGGGATTCAGAAAACTCACGGCTGGAGTCTGGAGAAAGGAAAGGACAAAGTCAGTGCCCTCGCCTGCTGCGAGGGGAGCTTTCAGCGAGCGGCTGCCCAGGGGCTGTGCCAGCCGGAGAAGCACCATTCCCCGAGCATCTTCATGCTTTGGCCGAAGGGGGATATCCTTTTTAAAATGGAAAAGCAAAACAGGGAGGCGTCCTGGACATCTGACAGATCCCCTGGTAAATTTTCAAACCCAGCTCTGAAAGAGAGATGTGCCTCAACGAAACGATTGTCAATTTAGCCTCGGCAAAATTATGTATTTACCTTTACTTTGTTCTTAAGCAAAGGTAAGCTGTTTGCACCACAGTTTCAAAAACTAAATATATCCTGAGCCAAGGAGATTGCCACAATGGCAATTTGAACCTGAATGTTTAAAGTTTGCCAATGTGGTAAAGCATCAAAAAGCCCCACCAGGGTCTGGTAATGGGAAATACTGCACAACTTTAACAAAAGGCAGTACCACCAGCTCCAGCTTAACATGAACCGCCAGTGATAGCACTGTGGGGGCAGAGCCTGCTTCCCGCTGCTGATGGAAAGACATCCCTGGTGATTAAACTTAGATCCCACTCGACATTTTATTGGTGATATTATTGCAGCAATGCCACGTCTTTATCCTGCCTTGCACCAGGATAGCTATTTAACCCCTTAATAGAATCTGCAGAAAACAGGTACCTTTTTATTTGTTTTCAATCAGTGGATATTACCAAATTGTTTTACTAACGCTTTCACATTACCCTCTTTATGACTCCCATCTGCAAAGGCTGGCAGCCTCCCAGCTCCACTCCCCTGGTACCACCTGCTTGGCAGCTCGGTGGGTCTGTCCTGTTTTCTCTACTGTTCTCACAATGCAACATGTGTTTTCTGGGTGCCACAGCATTTGCCAAAGCAGCTTAGGCCAAAAGCCTGTTTGACCCTGACTCCTGAATAGACCAGAGAAAAACCCACCATCCACCCTGCTGTGGATAACTATGGAGTAATGCTGCAGGAGGGAAAGATTCATCCTTCAGCTGCTCATGGTCAGCTCCCAGCTCTTAGCCTAGCTGGGGTCAGGAGCTGGACTCAATGATCCTTGTGGGCCCCTTCCAGCTCAGGATATTCTATCTTATCCCAGCTAATGGCAATATTAGACAACACGAATGGTAATAGCAATGTTTTCGCTAGGCAGGCTCGGGAGCATTTCATACAACAATGAGGTGTGATTCCAAATTGCAAAAAACCCCCAAAGGACGTTCAGTGCCTGACTGCCCATCAAAAACCTCCGTCAGCCGCCAGCCCAACCCTGGCGACTGTTCCCAAGGCAAATTAGGAGCAAGGTGCAATGCTGTGAACGCCCCAGACAGCAAGAGCCCACGACCAGACCCCTCCTCTTCCACTCCATCCCTGGGACCACTCTGCTCGTGGCAGCCCGGGGACAGAAAGGAGCAGTTATTTAACTCGTCCGTGAGGTCCGGCAGTTCCCGTACCCACAGCAGTGATGGAGCTGCACGCAGACTGCAAAGCACAGCCCTCCTCTGCATTCACAATCAATTATAAGCACCTCCTGGCTACAAGAATCTTGACGTTTCTGGTGTGACCATCACCTTGTGTAAGCGTTGCAATCCTCGGAAATTCAAAGCGTTGCCAAAAATAGAAACTCAGGCTGTAACCCCGAGGAGTCATTCTTGTAAACAAGGAAAAGACAGGAGAGCTGAGGGCCCATCCTAGAGACCTGCAAAAAGTCCCAAGGCTGGGGTGAGGCTGGCATCAGACGAGGGCCTGAAAGCTGAGTAAGAATTTTCTGTCTTCAGCTCATGATTTGGTGATAATTATGACAGATTTACAGATCCAAAGTAGCTCCAAGGTTCCACCTCCCCAGACAAAACGGGTGTAATTAAGGTGACAGCATTGCTCCTGCCTGGTGTCAGGCACCAGATGAGCTCACTAAGGCATGAACCCTCTCAGGGTCAGAACAGAGCTTTGCTTTAAGGTACCAATCAATTTTACTACTGACTTTAATGGCATAAACCAGCTGTAATGGAATTTGTGGCGGTGCTAAAGAGAAAAATAGAGGCCAACTAACAAAAGGAAATGATGTGCTAGAAGTTTGCGATGCCTGAGAAAAAGAAATGATATAATCAGGGTAAGCGCTCAAAATCAGAAGCAACAATGCAAAGGATGATAACGCTCAGCATATGCTCACCAGGTTGCTGCAAGGTACTATGCCAAGATTCATCTCCGCAATTACCTTCCACTGGCTCCTGCTTATTATTTAACACAAAGCAAGAGAGCATCCTCCTTGTGCGCATGGGAACCTGCCTTTTGATAACGGCAAATCTGGGGAGTATCCCGGCACCGCCGTCTGATGATCAGAGGGGTTTCTGGCACATTCGAGCAAAATGCGGTGGTATTTTGCATCCCTGCTATGTTGTTGAATAAATGAAATCCCAGGGGAGGATGTCGCTTACAAGGCCGATAGGGTGGCAGGGGCTAGCCTGATTTATCTCTCAATTAGTTTACAAATTGTGGACAATTGGTAAGTCCTGGCATTTCCCCGCATACAGATTCCACTAAGCACAAAATCAATGTGCCTGGATGAAGTGCCCTGTTTAGGCAAAACTGGAGATATGAGAAACCCCAGCTGTGGTTTTTAAGTTTATGAATCAAAAGGCTGCTAATTACAACAGAAAGAAACGACCCACTCAATCAATGGAAGCCCATCAACCGAAAGAGCAGCTCTCCATTAAGCAGGTAGAGAAAGCCTACACTGAACAGCATCCTTAGAGGAGAAAAAAAAAAAATATCCCTGAATATTCGGATGCAGAATTACCCTTCCATCTCAAAGAGCCTCATGCGGAAAAAATCAAATTTTTTTTAGACAAAATTTAGTTAGACACAGAAACTACCTCAGATATGTTTAGATTTCACAGGCAGTTGATTAAGTTTCAAGCAGGACTTCAGCACCTGAGCTGCAGAAGGATGGACTCTGGTGCCTGCTCTCCTGTTGTGCGTTTCTGTGTGCATGCAAAAAGGCCTATCGGTGCCTGTATGTATACACACGTATGTATAGAAACACCTTCAAAACCAGCAAGAAGCAGCGCCCTAGATCTACCCCCATTAATTAAGCACCAAAGTAATAATGTCCCTTCATCATAAACAGAGGAAAATTTCGAGTGCCGACTCCAATTCCTTGACAATTCCTCATGCACAGAAAGTCCTCAGGCACAGAACAAAGTTATGCTTTGCGCAAGGCTCCTGCTGGGACTACACCGATGCACTTGGCAAGGAATAAGCGAGAACTGCAACTTAGAGAAGGTTATCACTATTTTGGAGGTGCAAAGCTGAAACCAAATGCTGTGGGAACCTCGTGTTTAGGTTCTCACCTAAATCCTGTTTATTCTGTAGGTCTGTGTGAGTTCTAGATCCTGGGCTTGTTGACTGGGCTACCAAAAATTGTGCAATGCCAAGGGGAAAGCATCAGAGAAGGATGGTAATTTGGGGATTGCCTTCTGGTGCCAACTCCCACCCCTTTGACACGAGCACTCGGAGAGCACGGCTGTTCCCGTGGGGCACGCGTGCCGCCCCCGACCCCCCGCCTCGGCAGGACACTCACCACGAACATGTACTGCTGCGTGGACCTGGCCGTGAACTCCGGCTTGCACTCTCCGATGCACAGGAGCACTGGGCCGGAGCTGATCCCTGGAAGCGCCTGCCCCATTTCACAGACGATCCTGGAAGCAGAAATACCGCAGGGA
>NW_009607637.1:109024-132586 GCF_000690535.1 Cariama cristata | reverse complement strand
CCCCCCCCCCCCCCTTTAACATTTGATATCTGCCTCTTTGGAGGAAGTTAATTACTGAGTCTATTTTTACCCCATGCAGTAATTTAAAGAAAAAAATCAAAATCAGACATAATTATTACAAGCTGTAAACTCCAGAGCAAAGCAGAGCACTAATGGCAATATATTAGCCAGTAGCAAAGTGAGTGCGAAGTCCTTAGGGTAACAGATGAGTTCATTAAGGGAAGAGCTCACACTGCAGTCTCCCAGTTAATCAAAAATGGAGAAACCCGCTCGGGGATGAGAGAGACGGCCGCGGAGAGCAGCCTTTGCAGGGGAGACAGGGCTGGCTAACACAGAACATACCAATGCTGGTAAAAGGAGTTAGTGGCACCGAAAGACACCGATCTCGTGCTCCTCGTGTGGCCCAGCTCAGCCCCGTGGGCACATCCCGAGGCAGGGAAAACCGTAAGGACAGGGAGAGCTGCTGGGGTTAACTACAGCCAGCCAGGCTGGAAGACGAGGAAATGACTGATCACTCTGGGGGTGCGTAACCCCCAAATCCCAGGGCACTGGGGATGTGTAACGCCAGCTGGAGATGAGACCAAGCCAACGCCTGTCATGCCAGCAGGTTTGAGAGAGGTTTTCAAAGGGACGTCAGCTGGCAGGGCTCTCCAGCCATACCTAAAGGGGATGGATGCTGCTTGCTCCCACGGTAACGCTGGGGAGACAAATTCAAGAGCATCCTGCCAGGCACTGGAAACCTGAGGGTAGGAGTAACCTGCCTTGGGCAGGGGGCTGCAGTAACACCGGTGAGGAGACCCTTGTTGGTGTCCGGCCCCGAGGGCGAGACCACAGAAAGAGCCAGAGCATCCTTTCTCCGGGGAGGCTGAAGGTGTTTTCGCAGAGCGGCAGGGGAAACGCTCGCTCTTCTGCCGATCCGATCATATGCAAACGCATGAAAGGCTCCAATTTGTGAAGGCAGCGTTTCAGCTGCCTTCAGCAGCATTAAATTCACTACAAATAAAATAAAATAAAAAGACTAAAGGAAAAAAGAACCTGCAGACAGCATGCACAGGTGATGCCAGGAGGCCTAATGAAATACATACACGCTAGTAAAGAGCTCTAATGTGAAAGTCCTTATTGCTGCACATCAAAACGGGTTGCCTAGAGAGACGTTGGCTTTGGAGAAAGGAACTGAAGCATCTCAGCTGTGTGCCTTCATCTGCCACGTGCTCCTCTCTCTGCCTTTCAACCAGCCATCGCCCATGCACCTCCCTCCTCTGCCTGCCATTTCAGTACTTCTGCAAAGCAGCAGCGGGGCGAGAAGGCAGGGTTTCTGTCTGCCGGGCTGCGGGCTGGGGCGGAGGGCTGGCATCTGGGAGCAGTAACCTCTGCTCCTGCCAGCCCACAGGCAAAGAAAACACGTGAAGTGATTCCTGACACCCCACAGGCAGGAGAGGAGAGTGGAGTTTTTCTCCCACAAGAAGCAAGGGTACACCAAGCGCTACATACGGGGAGAAAGTCCGAATATTCAACTATTCACCAGTAAAGCAGCAGCTGCCATCGAGTACTGGGCATGACGGGGTGCGGGACGGGGCACAAGCCACCTGGTACACCTGATCCCGGCTCCTGATAAAAGCCAAATTCCCAGCAGGTACCTTGTTACAAAGTGATGCATTCGGCAGAGCTGTAGGGTGCTGATTGCTGGGCTAAGTGGCCCTTTCACCAACATTAACCTAATTGCTGGCTGATAGATTGCGTGGCGGCAGCATATGGTGAGTCATTACAGTCTTGGAATTCAGTCTGCCCACAGAACCCTTAAGAGGGTCCTTTTATCTGTATTCATCTTTAAAAGGCAGCTCTCATGCTAACGCTTGCTGTTATCTGCCCAGGGTAAATGTTTTAATGATGTTAACAAACTTTGAAAGCTCAAGAGCCGTAATTAGAGTCATGATTATAAAATCAGGGTTTCATACCATCAAAGGAGGATAATTTTATAATCTTCCATCCTTCATTTGAAAAATAAAATAAAACAAAATACCGCTCAGCAGAACAGCCCAAACCACTAGCAGTGACAGTGTGCCGCGGTTGGAGCCGTTCCTGCAATAACACCAACGATGCCTTGCTCGCCCATAGCGCCCTTCATCCAGCGATCGCATGGCATACGGATACACCACACACATCCTCGCTGTTCCGAAGGGGAGATTAATGTCATTTCTGTCTTACAGATGGGGAAACTAAGGCAAGGAGGGAGCAGAAAACCAACCAACGCCAACATACGCTAGTGGCAGGTCCTTCCACTCTGCTGGGGATCAGACTGGGACCCACCAAATGCATTTCACTTCCAGAGGACAACTGCTTTCGGCTGCTCCCGAAGCTGGGGCAGATCCGTGCTGCTGGGACCACTCACGGGGCCTGGGCTCCCCCCTACTCACTGTGAGCAGCCACGGGCCCTACTACGCAGGATGCTGTCCTGGTCCCTAGCAGGGGAGATCAGACAACCCAGGGGAGACATCACATATTGCCCCTCTCCTGCTCTCCACAAATGACCCCCAACACACCCCTCAGCTCCTTGGCTACACCAGAACCACCCCCCCAAACAGCAACAGGAACATGTGTCACTTTGGGAGGTTTGTTCACCCATCCTCTGTTACATGCCTATTTTCTAATTTTTGGTTGACGTTTTTCTTAGTGAAATAAATGAATTGACTCCAGTGGAGGCCCATTTGGATTAAGCGGCTGTCACCGCCTCACCCGCCTAACAAATGGCTGCGTGCAGCCAGCAGCGCCGGCTGAATTTCAAGTGCGACGGGGAGCAGAGGGGGCAGAGAGGCTCAGCATCAACAGCAAGGTGCTCATCAGAAAAGTTGCTTAGCAAAGCAGGAACTGAAGGGTGGAAGGAGACAAAACACTTAACGAAAGCTTAAAGGGCTGCTTAACCCCTGCAGAGGGCATGCAAGCACCTCATCCCCTTCTGGTACAGGAATGGCATGTCCTGGTCCAGGCACCATCCACCTCCAGACCCGCTCCGGCAGGGATGGAAAGGGCGGAGAGACGGTGCCCGGGGTCTGGATGAGTTATTGGCCTCCTGCGCGTTTGCTGGAGGTCAGGGAAGAGGCTTTGTGCAGGCTGGCCAGCCCTGGGGACCCACGGTGGGGACACGAGGCCACTCACTGTTCTGCGACGACGTACTGCTCGGGCAGGGGCGAGCACTGCACCCCAGCCACCTGCACCCCGTGGGCGATCTCGGAGAAATCCAGGCCCAGGTTGACGCCACGGATGGTCACCCTCGTCCCTCCTTCCGGGGGGCCTGACACCGTCAGGATCTAAAGGGAAACAAAACAGAGGGAAGTTGAGCTGGTGTCCCCACAACACCCCTGCTTCTTCAACCCCATATCTGGCTTGGAAAGAGACTTTTGCTTTGCAGGCTGCTCAGGGAGGCTGTGTGCTGCAACCTCCACCTGCTCCTGCTGCCAAGCCCAGGACAGTGCCACCTTCTCGTGACTCCTCTGGACGTTTTGGAGAAGCCCAAGGATGCTGAAATCCATCTGTGCCGTGCTCCGAGAGGGGACATCGAGGTCCCCGAGCTGGCCAAGAGGTGTGGGCAATGCCATCCCCCAGAAAGCCTTGCAGAAGGGTAAGACCAGTTTCTTTTTTCTATATACAGAAGTCGGTAAGTCACCTTCCATCAGTAGCCTGCTGCTTTGGAGAACTTTAACTTCTGCCTTGGCTGTTCTCTGAACATTAATGTCACATTTTATTAGTAAGTTGGCATCTCAAATGACTTACAAATGTTAAAGAGTGAGGTGTGTGCTTTAAAGCTGCCTGTTTATAGCCTGCCTCAGCCACAATCATCTCTGCTTCTATAGACTTTCATTAAGGACAATATCTTCTTCAATTAGGAGTATAAATTACAATAATGTATAGTCACAAAATTTGGATCCAAGATTCTCAAATAGTCATCCTGAATCTGCCATCGGTCTGTTGTTGCTCTTGGGTGAGCTACTAATCTTCTCCACGCTACAGCTGTTATTAATAAATAAACATAATCAATAATAATGCAATTTAATTAATTTAATGGATAAATCTTGTTTACGCTTGTTTGTTCCACCCTTGTCTTTGGCAAAAGACTTGAGCTCTTCAAAACATTTTCATTAGCGTTTCCAGATGGATGGCTGATTTTCTTTCACCTTTGTAAGAGCTCACTGTTCGCTGGACATGAGTGGGTTAGGAAGGCAGCAAAACACCAGCCCCACCACGAGAGCACGCCCCGGCGACCTGCGGCACGGCGGGCTGAGCGCGCCCCAAAGCAGCCCCTGTGGGACCCCTTGCCCCTTCCAGTGCCTCAGGGCACGTCTCCCCCTTCCCACCCAACGCAAACTGCCAGCGCCATCAGGACACCCCTGGTCCCCATCACTTCTGTGGCTCCACGTTCCCTTCAGCATCTCCCTGCGTTTCAAATCCCAGCTGAAGCCATTTTCCTTTTCCCTTGCTTACACCTCTTCATTTCTTGCTCTCCACCTCTGCTCCTGTTTAAGGTGCTGCTGCTGAATTTGGCCACGTCGCGGGGGTCCAGCCTGCTCCACACACCCAGCAGAGCCATGAGCTGCCCCGTACATCAAACCACCACCTCTTCCTCCGTGTAGGCTTTGATTTCTACCGCCCTCTTCCCTCGGCCGCACGACTGAGGTTTCTAATTTATTCACCATACGCTGTCTGTTGTGCTGCTGTTTTCTGTAACTCATACCGCGGAGCACGTCTTGTATCATTTAGCTCCGTGAAGCACTATGCGCCCATAAAAGACAGTACAAAATCAAGTTGTATTGCATTACACCGAGTCCTGAAGGCCTGCACTGGTAATGTTTACATCGCTAGTTGGGAATCACCTGAACTCGGCGGTTCACGTACTTGACAGTTACAACTGTCCTTTGCAGCTCTAGATGATGTTAAAATGCGTTTCCTGGAGCACTTACACCACCGGGCTCGTTGTCTCATCACTGTTCAAAAAAAGTCACAGTTTGCCATTTCCCGACCTTACCACAACCAGAGGAGCCAACCGTCCTCACCGAACAAAGCAGAGCTGATTCTGTATTTTGAAAATGTCCTGACCTGGAAAATCCCCAATATGGAGCTCCACTCGACCTAGATTTTAGTGGCCGCTAATTGAACAGTTTTGAAGTAACTGTGCCATAAAGCAGCCCCAGGGTTAGAACAGATGCATTCAATTAATTACAGCTGGAGAGATTCAGTCAAAATCACAGAAAGAAGATAAGTCTTAAAGGTCCCGTCGCACCGACCCCTCCAAGCAGCATCCCTGGGTCACCTCCCCGCGCTGCACCTCCAGCAAACCCAGCCCGGGGCAGCTGCTGCCAGCGCCGTCTGCCCGAACCCCCGGCTGGGCTCTGCTGGGGGGCTGCTCAGGCTGCAGGGCTGGCTGCTACGACAGTCCAGACTTCTGGTCTGAGACAGGCATGATTAAGAAGAAATATTCCCCAATTTCAAGAAACATGCTTTAGTAGAGTGGCTTTTCATTCAGAGGTCTGTGGAGGATCAAAAGAACCTGAAAAGGGCAGCTAAGGAAAAACAAGGCTGTTACCAGGAGTTGTACATTTACGGTTTAGGGGTCTGCACCTCTGCTGGAAGTTTTTTAGGTTGTTCACAAAACTGAAGCAGTTTGAAAATCAACGAGATCTGGAGTGGGGTGTGGGAGGCAGGGCCTTTGGTTTCGCTGATCTCCCAAATCATTCTGAGCAGGTCACCTCTCCCCTCTGCATCAGCCTCACGTTGCATGAAAACAAATCAGCCACCCATTGCCTCTAACAGAGCATGTAGCTGCTGCTCAGGGAAAGGATGTGTGCAAGTGTGAAGTGTTGGATTATTCACAGAAAGGATCCAAATACAGAGATGGAGCGGGTGGTGGTAGGAGCTTGGTTACCCTTACTCTCTGCCCTTGCATCACGTAAGGGATGCAGATGCACCACTGCATTTCTGTTGTCGCTGCTTCTTACTTCAAACCGACGTAGGGACCCCAGGGATCCCCGAGGCTGGAATCCAAGGGATCCCAGGGATCCAGGAGCCCCAACGCAATGCTACCACACTTCCCTCCCCAGCCTGCAGAAGACACTGCTATAACGACGCAGGGTAAATGTTCTCAGCCTCCCATCTTGCTGGTTGCATGGTTCAGCGTTTCTGACATAAAGCAATATTTAGCCTCCAGAAGAAGTCTGTGCAGTAGACAGGGAGACCCAGGACTGGTGTGAGTGGGACGGGGATTTCCTTCTGGGGCTGGAGACAAGCTGCAAGCCTAAGACTGTTCTGCACAATAACCACTTGGCATCTGTTAGGGTGCGGAGAGGGCACCCAGCTTGCAGAATAAATGGCATAACCCCTGCCCCCTCCCAAAATGTCATCCACCTTCATTCTCTTTGTCTCTTTTCATCCTGCTCTAAGCTAGCTGGATCCCAGCTGATGAGCCCAGCAGGGAACCAGCACATAAGCATTGTCATCCCGGCATGATCCTTCCTTGTCTCTGCCTTAGCTGATAGCACATTCAGAACCTAATTGTTATCTCAGCAGAGCAACTCCATTATTCAGCCTGACACTGCCCCCCCTTCAGCTGTTTGTTGCACTGATGTTATATTAATGAGGCCTGCAAATAAATGAATAGGAGATCAGAGTGCCGCTTGTTCGCAAGAAAACTGATTTTTATTTATTTATTGCTAAGACCACAGACCGTGTGGAAGTTTTACGCTGTTAAAGGGACATTGTCAGTGGCAGCTGGGTCTCTCACTCTGAAAAAGAAAAGGGCTGCGGATATCCTACTGCTCATTTACTTTTATGACTATTAAAACACAATCTCTTCTTACTAGTTATGCATCCCCCAAAGGCACTGGCACCTGGGAGCCAGGCCCTTGACCTCTGGCTTGACAGAAAGAGCGAACTTGGCCAGATGAAGCAAAAGGAGTGGAAAACAGCCCGTATTAAATGCTCTTTTAGTCTGAGTGACGCAGGCTGCAACGCAAGCCCCAGTATGAGACCAAAGGCTGCTCCCCAGCCGAGTCTGTCACTGCCCGTCCATGTAGGATGGAGAACGCATCCCAGGGCCTGTCTAAACCTGCCAGGAGAGGAGAGGTCTCTTCCCAGCTTTCAGCGCACAGCTCTGCACCACTGGACATTGCAAAATGGTACCCAAAACACTGAAAAAACTCGGATGCCAGTTAAAGGACCCAACAGCAGTGAAGGCTGTGAAGGTCTCACGGCGTCCAAGACAATCCCATACGTTTTTCTGGAGAGGAAGGGGGACGAGGGAAGTTAACCTGTGCCGTCGAAAGTTTTGGGTTTAGGAATATCGACCCTGCAGGGTTTCTGCTGGGGCTTTGCCATTTTCTACAGACCTGACTGCCTAAGAACTTTGCAAAATTCTGCAAGAGTTTTTAGCCCTATCAGTGCTCTCCCCGCCAGTGGATCTCAAAGCACACAAAAAAGGCCCGTAGTTCCCTCTGCTTTCCCCCTTCCTTTTCTGCAACAGTGAAAACTGCAAACTCGACTTTCATGAAAAAAAAAACAACATAAAAGCTGTGAATTCATAAGGAGAAGGGTGGGAGGTGGAGCTCAAGGAAAAACACCAAACACTGCAAGACCTGTGATAAAATCACAAGAGCTCACAGGACTGCCAGAGTCAGCGGAGGCCATGGGACAATACATCCCCCTGAAACCTGTATTTTCTATTGCTGACCCTCGCTGTGGAATAAGCCAATCTGCCAAGGAAAGCACAGACATTTCCTACTTGATTCTCTCTTCTCCAGATCCACTCAGGGCAATCTCCCGAGACTCAAAACATCCCCCGGCGAGGCACCCTGTGCTTCCCACTTTGAAGGTTAACACACAGACCTGGTTATGGAGACAAGAAATCTGTAGCAGCAAAGCTCTGCTCTTTTCTCCTTGGACAGAGACCAACAGTATTGCTTTCAAGTTGGACAGTGATAAAACACTCGGTGGCAGCGCCATGCCCGCAGCCAGCCACGAGAGCCAGCCTGGCAGTGCTTAGATGCAAGTCACTTGGTGGCTGGAGCAGAGTGTTTTTCCCCTTCTCTGCTTAGCTCAAGGAGGGGTGAATAAATAAATCTAAGACTTCTTCAGTGTTACAACTGTCTGAACCGTTTACGGTGAATAAAATCTCAGGCAGAGGCTGTTTTGCTTCTTGCATCTTGCAGCATAACCTTGTGCACACAGAACAGTGCTCAGAGAAGAAAACTTTGGTTTCTGACTACTGGTAGGACAAGGTGAATATCCAGGCAAGCCTTTAAGGCTCATTTTATCTCTCTGTAAAGATAGGTGTGACTTGCCAAACGAACAAACCAGCCAAACAAGGAAAGGACAGACTCTCAACATTTCTGAACGTTTTCACGTCTCTGCAGAGTCAGCACCACCACCACCTCTGCTCCTCCACAGCCTCACAAGTTCCACTCTCCAGTTTACAAAACACTGCTCAAGACAAATACCTGCCCATCAAAGGTATCATGTGGCTGGGCAGAAGGTCTAAGAAATACATACCAAAGGCCTGGTGACCTCCCTGCGGGACGGATGGACCCTTCTCACCAATGTCCTCCTCCAGTCAGCCCCAGCCCTGCTACAGCACCACCAGCCTCTGCCGTTCCCCCGCTCCTCCGTAAAAAGGAGGCTGATGCCTTCGTCCCAGGGAGTCTGAGCATGAGTCAGTTTAGCTAAGCTGGTGTAGCAACTAATCTGAGCTAAGAGGAAATTTCCACGTGTACTAGGGTCCCTTTTCAGCTGGCAGAAGTTTGTGCTCCTGCCCTGCGCATCAGTGCAACAGGCTACTTTGATCCAACGCTGTTTTACACCCATGCCCTCCGCCTTCTACAACACGGACACACGCTCAGGGCAAGGGAGGCTTTTTTGGGAGAGTTAATTAAGTGAGAAACCAAAATCTTCTTTCATTCCCACCTGATATGTGTGTCACTCCTATTAGCAACGTTAACAGACTGAATGCAGTTTTACCGGTAAAAATGCTTCTGGGAGACATTTTGCATCCCTCAGTGGTCTGAACAGAAACATCAGAAGCATGAACTATAGACTAATTAGCTCCCTAGTTTAATTATCATTCTTGCAACAGTCCATAGCGGTCACCCCAACGCTGGTAGCATTGCCGGCGAGCGATAGCTGCACGGCGGGGCAGTGGGCTGCACGCCCTGCCCACGTGCCGGCGGAGCTGCACATTAATTTCACAGAAAGTAGCGGAGCATCTCACCCCCTGTTCTTCAATGCTGGATGGAGAACGGTGGATTTTCAGAGGAGAGGGAGACAGACACAAATCCACTTTGGAAGGAGTAAGGAGGAGGGGCCAGGGATGCGCGCTCTTACCTCGGTGATGCGAGGGTTGGAGCACTTGACGTTCCTGCTGGACCAGTCGAGCCAGGGCTGGGCGGCGGACGGGCTGCAGTGCGGCCGCAGCGTGCACTTGGCCTCGCCGCTGCACCAGCCGCACTCGAACTTGGGGTCGGCTTTCAGGCAGAGCCCGCAGCTCTCGCGCTGGGCTGCGCACTTGTAGAGGTGCACTGCGGGGAAGAGGGGATGGGCACTCAGGACATCAGTCAAGAACTGAAATATTTCTATGGACTACAGCTGCTCTTGGACTTACAAGCAAAGGCACCTGTTGTGTTTTGAGTTAACGAGCCGCAGAGTGGACTTGCACATGTGGTTTCCAAAGGCAAAGCTGTATCAGTGGGGCTTAATGAGCACCACTATCAGTGGAGCTGAATGAGTTGATCTCATCCAACGCAGGATCCACCCGGACCACAACGTCTCTGCCGGCAGCCACAGTGACGGCAGCCAACACCGCTCTGCCCCAACAGCCACTTTCCAGCCCCCATCACCGTCCTCCTTCCCGTGACTTGAAAGCCAGCTCAAGCAGACGTTACCTTTCAGGTCCTCTGGGTTGTCGATAACAAAGTTCCCGTTCCAAACCACAGCAAAGTCCACCGCTAAGTTGCTGATGTCCATCCCATCATAGAGATACTGAAGAAGAAGATTGAGAATGAAATGCTTGGGAGGATGTACCAGAGACACTAACAGGAAAAGCATATTTTTTTTTTTTAAAGAAACCGTGATGATTCTCTGCCTAAAAACATGTGCTGATGTCTGAACCACCACACTTCTACACTTCATCTCCAGGGTCCTGCTTTGACTCCCTCCTCTCCTCACCAGGAAGAGATAATTAAATCAGATCTAGTCCTTGTGAGAGGTAATAGATTAATTATTCCACTCACAGTGGTTGCTCTTGTCGCTCAGTCTCTAGCTTATCAATACAGCCCCTCCAGTTAATCAGACTGGAAGGACTGCTGCCTTCAGGCTATCTTCTTACACAGTCCCCATGCACCCTAGTGTGACTGGGAGCTTAAAAATCAGGCTGCACAGCTTTGGCTGATGAAATAGGCAACAGCTGAGAAAAAAAAGATGGTGCAGAGAGGTCCTTCCCCAGTCTCTGCTTCAGCCTAGTCTAGGATAGCACTGGCTTGAATTATTCACCTTCTCATGGACATCCTGGGGGCTGCAGCTGAGTGAATCTGGATGCTCTAGGTGAATTCCCAGCATATTCTGAAATTCCCATTATCACAATTAGCACCAACAAGGCCTCATTCTGATGCTCTCTTTAAGTTAACCAAGAGCTGCTAAAAAGACTTAAAAAGGTGAGTGAACATTGCCATCCTCTTTGGGATGAGGGAATGACGATTAAACTGAAGCAGACTGCTTTGACTGTCCCTGTGCAATAGTTGTACAGTTTTAACTTACGTTCAGTTGTACTGATTCACCTTGCCTGGCTTTTACTAATTTCTTCTGTACAAGTGATAGAGCTGTGAGTGCAGAACCGCCCTTACATTCTCTACCTACCACTTCCTATTGGCCTAACAGGAATAAAAGTGCTTCTCTAATGTTTATAAATCGCTTTGGATAGGAAAAGTACTATATACTATTAATACATTTATTATCCACTAAGCTACAAGGCCCAAAGATGGCCAGTAATATATAAATATCCAGTGAAATTTTTAAAAATTCAAAACTTCATTAACAATTTAAGACCATCTGCACTGAATATTAAAGCAGACCCTGTTCTGCTGCCTAAAACAAACTGAATGTGCCCTGTTTGCCCGCGGACCTCTCTGAATGCTCGGCAAGGAGAGGAAGGACCACGCTCTCACCCATCCGTCCTCCAGCTGAAGCGTGCCATGCGAGACCCAAACGTAGGCTGTGGCTCGGAAGGTGCCCCGCATTTGCCATATGTGTTTTGGCATCCCCCAGTACCTGCCACAGCAACTTTGGGCGTTCTGGGGTAAAATCCTGCCAGGTCCATTGGCAGGGCTAAGCCCCCTCCTATGGAGGAGAGCTATCCTCGCCTGCCTGCTTCTCCAGCAGCATCATTCAGATAATTTCCCTCTCTCTGCTGTGCTGTGCTCTCTCCCCTGGCAGTTTTCCTTTCCCCCTCCTTCCCTGCACCACGCTGCTTTTCAGCATTACTCTATTCATCCAGCTACCGTGACCTGGAATTCGACAGCTCCCCGATAAGGGGTCTGTGATTCGCCTTATCTCCCCCCTGTGAATTAGCCTGCCTTAACACCTTCGCTGCATTCCCTCCTCCTCCTCCCCTTCCCCTCACTGACCCCCCACAGTCAGACAGGGAACCGCCAGATAAAGGACCTTCTCCCGGCCGGCTCTGTAATGAAACACGTCGCACGCCCACGGCAGGTTCCCACCTGGAATTCAGGATTAGTTTAACTCCAGGGTTTTCCACTCTCCCTGTGGCTGAGCCCATCCCCTTTGCAGCGATGGGAGCCGCTACCCATTTTGGGCACCCTTTTGCCGCGTTCCCCTCCCGGTCCCTCACCGAGCTGTTCTGGCACTGGACGCTGGAGCTGTTGAAGCGCAGGGCGGGCACGCGGTGGATCACGCCCTGGATGCTGAGGACGCACTCATACCCGCGCTGGCCAGACTGGGGCTGGGGTAGGTTTCTTGCCTTCAGCGTGATGGGTTTCACCTCTCCCACCGGGATCAGGATCTCCTCTGTGGGGAAGAGCTGGGGACAGTCCTGGTGGGCAATAAGAGAGGGGGGCGGGTTACAGCGGTGATGGTGCGTCCGCAGGTCCGGCCAGGTCTCAGCCTGCCGGTTCCGGCGGTAGGGCTGATGTCCCAGCACATCCTCAGTGCACAGGACCGGCTCAGTCCGCCCATGCAGCTGCAAGTTAAGTGCAGAAATAAAGAAACCCCCATTACAGTCCCCCTGCTCTGGGACTGGCACTGATTTTTTCATCACAGTCGCAGAAGAAGGAACACCGCTATTTGGGGAACAAATCGAAGGCATCCTCCCCGGTCTGAGCTTGCCATGGGTTTTATCTGCAGAGACACAGGCTCTCGCCCTGCCCTCCCGCAGCAGCGCGTTATCAGCTGCTCCAGGAGGGCGATGGGCTGCTCCCAGCCACACGCTGCCCTCCCTGGGCCTCCTCCTAATCCCATTTCACCCCTTATGCCCCTTGGCTACGCACCACCTTGGAGCGAGACTGATCAGCATGGGGTGTGCTTCCCTCTCGCTACCAGGTACTGTTCCGCTCTGCTTTATCTCAGTGAAATTACGCCAGCATGCCATTAATTTCCCAGATCTCAGTAATTTCTGCTCTATCTGCTCTTATCTGCTCTATCTGCCCTTACCACGCTCCGACACCTCTGGCTTTTCCGAAATGCCCAGCCAGCTCGCCGCAATGCTCCTGCACTGCTGCTGGCACAGATTTTTCCTTCGCCGAGGACTGCCTGGGTGGGATGCGTGCCTCCGCCGGCCGGGTGGGCCAGGCATCAGGACCTGAACCGCCCTTTCTGTCCCTAAAGCAAGGCTCTTCCTGGCTCTGTCCTTCTGGGAAGCAGAGGATGTCCAAGGACGGGAGGATCTGGTTCCAGTCAGTATCCAGAAGAATAGGGACAGGGTTTTCACAGTTTGGATTAAGCACCCTAATCCTGTCCCCCTGGGCCTTCTGAAATTCTGTCTAGTCTGCAAAACCATCCTTTTCTCTTCGGAATTGTGGCAAAGGGTTTGGCATGTGCAATAAACTCAGCGCCTCCTCCAGCAAACAGCATTTGTAAAGGTCTTGTGGCTTTCAAAAAAGTGGCCACCCTTGGATCCAAGGAGCTAACACTGAGGAGAGATCTCTCACAGGGGAAGTAGGGCTGAAACAAAATCTAATTAGTGTACAACTGTTTCTCAGTGTGTATCGGTGGGGTGGACGCTGGGCTGTCACCGGGAGTGCCACACGTCCCTTCCCGCACAGTGAAAACAGCAAAATTATCCACAAGTGATGGCACCAGCAGATCTCCTGCCGCTGGGTGTTGACCGGAGAGACCATCAGACGAGGAGGAAGGCCAGCCCAAACAAGCTCTGATGTCCCTGGGATCTGAGGGACCGGGTCTCTGCCTTCTTCACAGCACCCCTGGGGCTTCAAACCCCTAAGGCTCCAACTCTTCTGGACACAGGACTTCAGGCACCCTCAGCCTTTTTACAGTAGCCTGGAAACAGCAAACCCAGGCTGCCAGCCCGCACGGGGACCCTGCCAGCCCCACCGGCAGGAATGATGTCCCCGCCGAGCTCAATGGTTCAAACAAACGGGCAGCAGCAACGGCTCCTGCTGCAGATCAAAGTGTGTCTGCATCTCCGGGATGCAATCGGGAGCTGCTCCGGGAATGCATTTCTCTGAGTCAAATGCAAATTCAGAAGTATATTACAGCCAGAGCCTCACAGTATTATCAATCACCCTGCCAGGCCAGAGCAAAGGCATTTCGGGAGAGAACCACAAAGAGTGACGGATGCTGAGCGCCAGGAGCAGGGAGAGGCTGCTCAGCGGGAGTCCGGAGAAGGGAGGGAGTCGTGGCTGAGACAAAAAGCACAAAGAAATTTCACTTCAGGCCTTTCCTGATTACGAACTGGAGCCTCTTGCATGAAAGAGAGGATTAAACAGGTCCTGCTCCTGCAACATCAGGCATGAGGCCGGCTGACAAATTTTTGCAGAGCGGAGCTGCAAATGAACCCTCCTGCAGCACACGGCCAGCATGATGGGAGCTTTACCATCCACTGCGGGAATGAAACAGACGCCTTCCTGAACCCCAAAGGCTTCAAAAACTGACCTAAGGGCATTAAATAAAGGTGACATTAAATAATGAATGGTACTTCATCCCTGACAGTCATTTTATAAACAAGTTAAGGCTCGGGAGTTCTCAGCTCAAGGCAGTGAAAAAATGTGTAAGGATAGTTCCTCAGTCCCTGAAAAGAGCCTGATTTTTGAGTGTACAAAATACCATGAAACTGGAAGCAGTCTATTAAATCTCCATTGAAAACCATGTGAAAATATTTCAAACATCTGTGTGATTGCAACAAAGGAGCAAAGAAAAGAGGAAAATGCTGCTGCCTCCAAAACTATATATTCTGAAAACTAAGCACAGCAATTAAAACATTAAGTACAGAAAAGTGTGATTTGTTTCCACTTCTGCCACTATCTGGCCAAAATGATGTAATTGTAAATTAATAGTGAGTTTTAATATTGCAGTAGCTCAAGGCTTTGCTATGCAAGATGCTGTATGCAAAACAGAAGGAAACTCTCCCTGCAAATGTCATTCCAGAGATGAGCAGACCTCCAGTTCCCCACGAGCACAAACTGGATGTCTAAATGAAACTCTGAGATGAACCACAAAAAAAACCCTATCAGTGCCTGGTAATTGTATGACATTCCCGCTGTAAGATCTCAACATCCTAAACATTATCTCCTCATAACACACTGGGTGAGATGAACCACAAAAAAACCCCTATCAGTGCCTGGTAATTGTATGATATTCCTGCCGTAACATCTCAACATCCTAAACATTATCTCTTCATAACACACTGCGAGGTACAGTTTTTCCCCAATTTATACACCGGGAACTGCAACATGCAGAGACAAAGGCTCTGACCATCAGAAGTAGTTACATTCCGTTTAGCTTTAATTTGCTTTGATCTAATGGAACCAGGTACCTAAATACCTGTAAGTATCTGACACTAAACGATTAATCCCAAGCTAGAGTAGAAGTTTTAGGAAAAAATGGACTGACGTCTCCCTCCCCTCTGCCAAATCCCAGACTGGCATCCCAAGCCCTTTGCCACCCTGCTTAGTAATTAAAATAAATCACCCGGATGGCAATGCAACGAGAGCCATCCTCACCAGGCTCCCGCTAGGACTGTGTATCCAGGGAGAAAATCCCCATCTCTCGCTAACGACCATTAAGCACGCCAAGCCGCGCTCCCTCTCCAGCTCACAGCCAGACTGATGGGATGTTGTTTTGCTACTGGCTTGGGCAAGTTGTAAATGAGAAACAGATGCTACCCCAGTTTGGAGAAGCCAGTAGCTTAAACTGCTGCCTCATAAACCTTTTTAGTGGCACTTTTCCTTATATATTTTTCATTTTATTTCTAACAGGGACTTTCACGGATTAACAGCCAAGAGCAATTTTAAACTCCAACAGCCAAAAAGCAGGCTACGCTGGGAAGGCAAGAAAAGCCCTTTTCTGCAGTAGAGAGTTTACAGGCTGGAAGGAAATGCCACCATGGAGCTTAGCTCCGAGGTTCCCGCAGACCCCGGTACCATGGGTCCAGCCCCCAGCTCAGCCTTTACACTACCACCAGCAAACTCCTAAGATTCAGGAGCTGACTTTGCACGCACGTTCCTCCCTCCTCGTTATGCACCGCACACCTGTACCACCTTCTACTCCAGAGCTCGCTGCATTTAAGGTTTTGCATTTAACCTCGAAGTCATATCAAGGACCAACGGGAGACAAATGGCTCCACTCCAGAGAGGTGCCCAGCTCTGTGGAAAGCCCGTGTTTGGGAGGAAAGGCACCCTGGAGCCACAGAATCTTTTATCACATTCTGATTGAAAACAAAAAATCTCCAGTCACATCACCAGTGGCAGAACCTCAGTGCACAGTCCTGAAAATAATGAGTATGCTATGGACCATTATCCTTCCTGGCCACGGCCAGTCGTGAGACGACTGTTAAAGAAATGCTTCTTCCTTTAGAGGCACGAGAGAGGACTTACATTTTCAAATCTGCTCTCCAGTGCTGAAAATGCTGGTAGCAAAAATTGTTCTGCCGTCATTAGAGATGAGAAGGACATAATAGACTTTTTTTTTTCCCTTTGGTTTCAGTGGGAGAAAAATGTCACATTGGGATTCTGGTGAAGAAAAGGCATGCAGCCTGTGAGTGCACACCGCTCGGGGAAACACCGAGAAACGCAGCCCCTCTGCGTTGGCTGACAGCTACAGTGATCACACTAATAAGGGGATGTACGTTTTGGGATGGAGCGATACGTAGGAAGATGCCACTCTACGGAAAGCCCAGGGCACTCGTGGGGAGCCGCATCGCTGCTGGCAGTTGCTGCTGAATTTTTCAGATGAGCGAGTGAAGCCGCAAGAGCTGCAGGGGTTTGCGGAGGGGGTGCGGGGCTTGCTCGGACGCCGCGCGCCTTGCCGAAGCGCTGCTGGAGGCCCTCTCCTCCCTCTTTGTGCCATTTCCCATCCAGGCTCATTGTTCAGCTTTCGGGTCTTTTTTTGTTTGTTTTTTTCATTGCTGCCGCAGTGATGTACACCGACGTCCCTGCACACACAGGCCTTCCCACGGAGCGTGGGCGAGTGGGTAGGGGTCTGAGGTGGGTGCCGCTGCAGTAGCACCTCGGTCCCACACTGCACACACAGAGTTGAAGGGGGTGATGCCATATGAAAGCACATCTGGCAGGTTGGTTTGTCCAGCCACCACCTCTTCTACCTGCTGCCTGATCTAAAAGCCAGCGCAAACACAAGTTATTTTGTTAGGGGTATATATCGGCAGCTTTAGCAATGCCTCTGTCAATGCCCATTTACTTTACAGGAATTTTGTGGTGAACTGGGAAGCGGTTGGCAGCACCAGTCCTGCTGCTGGGATGGGAGCTGTGGGGCGGTGGCAGAGGTCCCCTCACGGTGGGAAACAACAAGACCCTCCCTGGTTCGTAGGGCTCGGGTCTGGGGGCTCGATTCTGCACTTCCCCATGCCAGCGCCAGGAAGAGCTGAGCATCCAGAAAATACAGACTCAAAGGGAGACTGCAGCCACTGGCGTATACAATTTGTTCCATAATCAGTTTACTTTGTTTTTTAATTCATGAGAAGTAAATCCTGCAGTGAGTTAGAAAGGCCATTATTGCCTCCTCTCGCTAAACAAACACGCTGAATCCTCTCATTATCCTCCTTGACTTCGTACACCAGAATAAACACAAATCAGAAGATCTGCTGGAGAAAGACAAGACTCTGACGCATGAGTGGCACAGACTCTCAGGGAATATTCTGCGCATGAAGTATCATCGCACACAATTTACAAAGACATTTTATGCTTCTCCAACACTTTTTAGCCTCAAAGATTCCAAGGTCTATAAATACCTTAAAGACCCACGATACGCGTCTGTCTCTGGAGTAGAACAGAGCACCCATGGTTATTGTTTGTGTTTAACAGAGCAGTTTTAGTAGGTCAAATCTTCTTGCTCTTATTCGGAAAAAATTGCCTAGAAATGGCAAGCATTTCTTTTGACTATGGGATTTAGCCCAAATGGAAGAAAATACAATGTTTTTGTACTTTTCATCTTTAAGAAAAAGCCCTCCACAAACGTTAACTTGCTACACATATTTTAACGTTATAAACAAAAACGAATCTGGCACATGAATGTAAACCCCTGGCTCACAGTTGTGTTCCCAATGATATAAATTACAGTCCCCGTCACTCATGGAAACACATTATTCTTCATTTATGCTACTGGAAAGGAGAGCAAACCTTGCTCCTTAGAAACCAAACATGAAAAGAAAGGCAACTGAAGCAAGACTTTTCTCACTGGTAAATTCCTACCCAGCGCCCTTTTGTCCCGAGCTCCGAGCTGTATGTGCGTGCTGTAGCCCGGCTCTTCGCCACCAATTTATGAAGTACTGTGATATTTAGAGCCATGCAAAAGCCAGAAGGCTGGAGAGCCTTTTTTCTCTCCCATAAACAACTCTTTTTGCACCAGAGGTGAGGACAGGAGCAATTCCCTCGAGCACAGGGTGACAGGTCCCAGGCAGGAGCATCTCCCTCGGGCTCCCCGCCGCGCTCCCCTCCCCTGCAGCCCTTGGATCATTTTCCTACGTGGTTCGTGTCCCCTCCAAACACTGTAGGTTATACACACCATAAATCTACTGATGAAAAAAGTGTTGCCAGTAACCTCAAACCACTATTCTCAAACTGAGACGAGTTAATCTAGCTGCAGCTGGGCTTTTTGTTACTATTGGTACTTTTTCAGACAAACACATCTCTCCAGAAGTTAGATGTGACTCAGTCATTTGCTAACGTTGGTGGACTTAGATGTGGCTGTGAGTTATCTCCTTCACATCACAGTTCCCATTCAGGTATTCAGCAGTGGGGACCGTAAGGACAGATATGAGGAAGGTTTGATTTTGCCTGATTTCCTTCAAGGCCCATCAAGCAGCAGCCAGCATCCAAGGGCACAGCCAGGGGCAAAGGTGTTGCTCTAAAAGCAATGAGAATTTAAAGGCGTCAGACCAGAGCAGAGATCTGGCTCTTCACTAAACTCCCAGAATCTGAAACGCTCCGTCCCCGATTCCGCATCTCACATGTGGAAATGGCATTATCTGCACAGAGTGGACATCAAAGAGGGACGGGATCCCACATTCTGGGAAACTAATAGGATTTATTTGGTTCTAGCTCTGCATTGGGATGAGGTGTAAGGATATGTTCATGCATCTAACATTCCTCTTCATTTGCATGTCTTATACATTTAGAGAGAGACATCTCAGAGCCTCACACACACACAAACCCAGCCACTCAGACACGTTAAAATGGTATCATAGGCCTGATCCGAAGCTTTGTCAAGTGAGACAATCACTGCCACACACCCATGAGAACTCCTCTTGGAGAAACCCTGCTTTTGTGGGTGCAGGCCAGCCCCAGACCTCTGCCTTCTCATTGCTTTTTGGATAGCAATGTCCAAGCAGGCACCTTCTGCGGATAAATGAAGCCTCAGGCTGAGAAAAGGCTGAGAAAATAGAGTTGCTTATCTAATTATTAACTCCTACAGAACTGGCCACCCAGAAACAGAGGCCTCAAAAGAGCTGGGTTTACCCCATGCCAGAAACTTCTCACCAGATGGAGGATATCAAGAACAGCCAGCCCTGTCCTGGAAGACATCTCTCCTTGAAAGGCTGCGAAGTGTTCTGTATTTATCTACCAACAACTCCAAACCAAACATGCTTTGCACATTTTCACTTTTGCAAATACAAGAGCATGATGCAAACCAGCGCTCTGGCAGTCAAGGTGCATCTCTTCTCAAGCATCACAAACGTCTGCGTTATCGCTTACCGACGGTTTCTCAGGCCACTCGCTACCTCCGACAAAGCACCGACCCATCTCCCGAAGCTGTCCTCTGCATCACCCATTCCTACCGCTGAGCTCTGCCCTTCGATTTTAGTAAACAATTCCTGTTGACAGGGCAAGCGGAGAGACAGAAAAAGCTTGTTCTCTCAGTTGTATTTTCATGGAAAGCAGGGCGAAAAGGCAGCGCTTCGTTTGGTCAGCACAGCCAGAGGATTGCAAGGAGCAAGCGTACAGGTCATGAAGAAGGGCTTGCTTTCCCCCATCACCTCGTAAAGCGGCTGAGGCTTTGAGCTCCTTCCCCTTCTCAAGACAGATGACTCCTAGGAGCATCAAAGGGAGTTTGTTACACATCGAATCCCACCGGGACACAAATTCTGATGGGCCAGGAGTAAAAGGGAATATTCAAGATATTTTCTCCTACATTAAATATAAAGGCACGAGAAAATTTCCAACCCCATGTGAACATGCGTGCACATGTTATGTGAGAAGAGGGACACACGGGACTGAAAGTAGGGCAGCACGTGCCGGCGCTGCTCCCTCCGCGCAGAGGCACTGCCGTGGTTATCACCGCAGCATCACTCCGGCTCCAACCACAACCAACTCTCCGCTAGGAAGGGAGCAATGCTGGTAAGCACAAACATTTTGTTAATACATCAGGCCATGACACAATGAAAACATTGCGATCTGAATTGTTTTAAGAGAGGAAACTCTTTATGAGGCATTTAATTCAAGTCTTGTGTTAGCCGGAGTGAAACGCCCCTAATAAATGCATTAGCACTGCCCTGCCTACACAAGTGGCAATTCATTTGCCCAAAATAAGAAAACAAATCAGGTTTTGGTGGCTGGTTTTGCCTGTGTGTCCAGAGAAGTCATGATGAACAGTGGAGCATCTGTGTCGTTATCATCAGCCCTTGTCAAAAGCGATCACCACGAAGCTGTTAGGTATCACACAACATCCCCTGGTAAGAAACAACCTCTACAAGATGAAGACAACAGAGGAAGTTCTTTGGAGATGCGACAGTGCTGTGATCCCAGCAGGAACTGGCAGGGATACCAACTCCTCCACTCGCTCCCTCTGTGTGATATCAGGCAAGTCCTGTGCGTTCCCAAGAGAAAAATGGAAATAATGGGATTGTCCTACTTTGCCAGAGACTTGTCAAACACTTCTGAGATCATGGGGTTGAAGACCTATAAAACTGAGAACTATAATTGTAAAGCCTGGGAATACAGTGATGCTTGGAGTGTAAAGGAGTAAAACCCCCACATCACTCGAGAGAAGGAAAAGCAAAGGTTTCTGCTTTCTCTTGCTACGTTGAAAGGAAGTTTCTTGACTTTGAACTGGACTGAGAAAGCTTTTGGTTTGTCCCCAGAGCGGACGTTTCTCCTCAGGCATCCGTTCCCTTCGCGGCACGGGGCAGCTCTGCGAGGCTGCGGCCAGAGCCCCTCTCCCCGTCCCTTGCAGGGGGCCGGAGGCAGCGCCTGCTCCCCCCTCACGCTGTCCAGCCCTTGGCCCTTGCAGATTCCCACTGAGGCAGGGGCACATGCAGTTCATTAACGCTTCTTGCCTTGTACCTCCTGGCAGCATTTTAACCAGAAAGGCCCATGAGTTAAGTTTCAAGTTTACTATCGGTTTAGCAGCAGCCTGGCAGCTTCAGCCACTTCTTTCTAATGGCTCAGTGTTTTACTCTACTGAGGAATGCCTTCTGCTTTTCCCTGTCTCCATTACTCGCTGACAAGGGTTTGTCTCGATGCTGGATAACCTTACTCTCCTTTCTTTTTCTAATATTTGTAAGGCAGCCTCACTGCTGCCTTTCCTGATTTCCAAGACACTCAGGAATTTCAAAGCACCTCTTAAACCTTTCTTTTCCTTGCAAGCTTTAGGACCTGCACCCCTTTCAGGTGCTACAAAGCTCTGTGCAGGAGCAGTAAGGGCAAAGACGAGGACCCTGCCAGCATCAGAGGCTGTACCTGCTCTGTACTTGGTGAACCCAAAGCAGGACGGGAATCGGACAAGACAACGGGTGCAGAAACCCCAGACCGAGGGGTTAGTGGTAACCTTTGATCAGGAATTTGTGCTAACTCCTTTCCTCCATGGATCCCTCTCCCTTGGGGCATACAGAAGATCTGGCAGAGCCATTAACGGGCTACACCTCCTTCCAACTGTTAAAAGCATTTTTGGACTTGAGCCCCACACCTTTTATTAACTGCTAAGAGAGATGGCTCCTGGTCCACAGTGCTGGAACCTGAAACAAGTCTTTTCCAAAGTCTGGGGCTGTTCACAGCTGTAATCCCCTTCCTAATCAGTTCACAGTCAGGCTCCTGCCATAAACTTCAGACCCGCCAACACAACCCACTGAATGAGTCCCACCAAGGGCTCTGCATCTGACTTGTTGCTTGCCATCGGGCAAATCCCTGCACGCCTTGTATCCAAAGCAGAGCTGCTGAAATGTGCTGGTCTTTGAGGAGCCTTTGAGACCCCTGAAGGAAAGTACTACGGCAATTACAGTTACACTGAACCTCAGCATGCCCACGTTTCAGCAGTGGGATCAGCTTTGGCATTCAGGTCAAGACGCATCGCTTTAGCTAGACCGACACTTTCTTGCTACGCTCCTTTAAAGCTGCATCTGCATTTTTTGATGCCAACCAAGAGAGGAGCCCCAACCCATGTAAAGTCAAAAAACTTCACATAAGCATTGGTTATGCTAATTGTGCCATAGAAAAACAAAGAAGAAAGAGCTGAAACCCTGGTCCGGTACCTCAGAGACGTTGATCCGCCCCTCCTGAAAGGAACACGTGGTGGGGTCGTGGGTGCAGAGGTTCCGGTACTTGCACCAGTGGCAGCGGAAAGCGCTGTTCACACACGACAGGCACCTGGGGGGAGAAAGGAGGAGTTACGGAGGGGGTGGTTATCACCCTAATAGGCACGCCTAGCCAGAAGTTCAGGTTCAGGGTCCTTCATGAGAAAATCATTTCTTTGGAGGGATGTTTTGATAGAACAAAAGTAACAAACAGGTTTGGGAAAACATGCACTCAAAGGACGGTCTTTAAGCAGCCTCACAATTCATTCAGTCATAAAACACAAGCTGGGATTTATTGCACATCATTGCATAGGCATAAAACAAAGCACAATATTGCACAGACACCAGACTTCATTTTTCATTTCTAGAAAGTGGAAAACAAGGCAAGACTGGCAAAAACTGGACCAGTTGTTTTACAAATCAGGAATGCTACAAGTCAATGGTAACACTTCTGCTTGGCTTTGGAGTGCAAAGACTCCAGACAGCTTTTGATTTATCTTGGAAGAAATTAACTGGTTATGAAACGTTTTAGAAAGAATGCAGACCCTTTTCAGACACAGGGTGGCCCAGCTGCCAGCGAACTGGCTGGGTGGTTTTTATTCCACACTAACTGGCTGTCAGTTAGATGCACAGTCCATGACAGCTGCTAATATTTGCAGTAACCACCTCCTCCATCTCCAAGGCCAACCCTCTGCGCCATGTGGCAGCGTTTTGGTGACCGTCTGCTGGCATAAGGATAAGCTGTGCCCACCGGGTTCAGCTCTGTGTCGTATCCTGCAGCTCCAGAGACCGTGGTGCTGGCCTGGAGCGGGCAGTGCCCCGGGCAGGGATGTGCTGGAGCCAGCCCAGGCTCAGCGCAGACAGATGAGCATCACCAGGGAAGCGGGAGCATGGCCTTAGGCAGGGAACTCTGGAAAATGAGGAAGGCAGCTGTCCGGGCAGAGGGTCTCCTGTCAGCTGGGCCGAGGCACCAGGGCAATGCCTCTCGTGGTCTGCTGCCATGAGAATGTGTGTGTTTTAATTAACTCAGTTGTGTTTTCCTTCTGACGCATTCGTAGTGACCTTAATAGCTAAGGAAGCTTATTCTAATCATGCACATGCAAATCTGGGGAAGAATATCAAGTGCTGCAAGCTTATTTAATTACTTGTTTGTTTGACCCATTTCTGTCTCTGTTTCGGTCTGTAGCACTTCTCCCACCCACCCTCACCTGGCCCGGCCCTGGCCTCCGGCTTCCCCATCTGGTGCCGGTGGAGCTCTCTGCTTCCCCCGGCACCGCTGGGTCCGAGGGAGGGGGACCTCTCTGATCACCCAGGCCAAC
>NW_009607637.1:108667-109010 GCF_000690535.1 Cariama cristata | reverse complement strand
CCATACCGTGGTTTTCTGGCTGCTGCTGTCAGCTCTGCTCAGCCCTGGCTGAGCTGGGTAAGGGGCTCCCGGCAGGATCCTGAGCTCTCAGAGACTTACACCAAGTCACCACCTTGGCTCTTTCATCCTGATCCAGCTTTTTTAAGGATCACTGTCTCTCTTTTACTTCAGAAAGTGCATCCCTCCACATCATCTATTCCTCGTTAAAAGAGACTGAACATAGAAGCCACCACCACGTTCCCTGACTCACCCACCGCTCCCTGGGGACACAGGAATTCACGCACCCCAGCGCTGAACCATCTCAGCCCGTGGGTTCACAAGAGCTGGATCCAGCACGGGAGGT
>NW_009607637.1:103888-108636 GCF_000690535.1 Cariama cristata | reverse complement strand
CTCTGCAAAAGCAGCATGTTCCTGCCCAGCCCCAAACCCCTCCTGCCCCTCTTAGCCTAATGCCACCTCCCAAGGGCTACGTGCTCCACACATCCCAACCACTTCTTGTGCTGCCGCGCAGCCACAAAGGGCACGGCTGCTCCCCTGCTCTCTCCAGACACCCTCGCCACTGCAATGAAGAGTCTAAGGATCAATAGGTCTCTCTTTGCCGCCGGCTGAGATCTGTATTCCTTCCTCCTTTTTGCATGCTGTGATTCATTCCTGCCAGGCTGGCTCGTGCCCTTGTTGAACTCACCGATAACAAGTCCGGTATGATGTAAGTGCTGCAGAATTTACCACCGTGTTAGCACTTTATCTCCAAACCCAAGCTGGTAGAAAGGCATGGATAGATGAAGCCAAATGACAGGTCAGAAAAGATGCATTGCCTCTTCTGATCCAAACCTCAGCTCCTAAGTGAAAACAGGGGTCCCCGTGATGCCACCCCTCATGCAAATTCAAAACCACGAGACTGCAGAGGAACTGCTGGAGGGACCGCAAGTGCTCAGAGCAGGGGAGAGGCTGGTGCTGTGCAGCCTGATGGCGGGACAAGGATGTAAGGACAGAGCACGACAGGAGGCAGGGATCATTGGGGTAATGGATGCAGAGCACCATGAGAGCAGCATGAGGGGACTGAAGGACTTACAGGGCTCCTTTCATCCCGGTACCTCTGCTCTGTGCTATGGCTCATAACAAAATTTTAAAAAAAAAAAAGAATGCATGCCTTGGAAAACTGCAGGCCAGCCAAGTCCATCAGCACACACAACCTTCCAAGTGCGGCACGGAAGGCCCCGTAGCTTGAGGCTTCAAATCCAGTGCAGAAAGACTGGGAGTGACCCTGTGCTGGCACTTCTTGACTCCCACCAGCCGGCTCGAGCAGCAAACCGTGCTCCCGGAGCACAGCTGGCACTGACCCCGTCACAGGAGATGCCGCCCAGCCCCACGGGTCAGGCCTGCCATTCACTATCCAACTTCTGGCAGGTGCTGCCCACATCCATTTTGGTGCTTTGGAGCTTGCTTTGTTTCCAGAGAAAAATCTATAAACTCTTCAGGTCTGTAAACAAGGGTTTAAGGCCAGGCAGCTGTGTGCCACCTTCCAGCAGCAGATGTGCCCATGTGGGACATGTTTCCACAAAGCTCAGCAGCACCGAGCCCCCCAGCCCTCCATGGAGCAGCCCACTGTGCCTGCCACACGCCTGGGCTCCTGTTCGGGCTCTCAGGGCTGCACTGCCCCACCCCAGGCACCCTGCAAGGAGCTCCTGCCGCCGGCACTCCTGCTCACTCCATCTAAAATACAACCGCTGTGCTCAGACCCCAGGGCTGGAGATGTCCAGGTCAGACCCTACCACCAGAGATGACCATGCCTTCCTCCATCACCCCATGGAGCATCCTCGCAGCAGCCAGCACCCCGCTCTCCTGGCCAGTGCAGCGCGGAAGGGCTCTGCCTCCGGCTGCCCACTGCCCACTGCCCCACTGCCCACCGCCCCGGACCCCCTGCTCTGCCCTTGCCAGCCGTCTCTGAAGATGCATCCCAGTCCACAGTTGCAGGATCGCGCAGCTTGGGGGCACCAGCAGGTTGAGGTTTTTTCAGGCTCACTCCGCCTGCATCTCACAAGGCAGAGAAAGCTACAGAGGCATCCAGAGAAGTTCAGAGGAGACAGGGACTGGTGGGCTCCCCTTCTACCGCCCGCATCTGCTGGCTGAACCAAGCAGCGT
This sequence comes from Cariama cristata, assembly GCF_000690535.1. NCBI lineage: Eukaryota > Metazoa > Chordata > Aves > Cariamiformes > Cariamidae > Cariama > Cariama cristata. Next base: position 106,884 of record NW_009607637.1, on the reverse strand, counting down.
GATAAACCCCCGGGCTGGTCCCGGAGCCCAGCATCCATTTCCCAGCCCTTTCTCTTTTCAGCCGGTGTTTGGCTCTGCTCAGGGACAGGGAGGGAGCACTCACAGTTGGTGGGCACTGCAGTTGTAGAACTTGAACTCCGTGCTGACAAACGTCCTCCCGGTCTCCCGCGACTTCAGCTGCAGCACCACGCCGAACCAGTCTGGGGATGGAAACCAGAGCCCATCAGTCCCGGCAGCAGTAACGAAGGAAGCAGCAGCAGACGTGGGGGCACCCGCTCCCTGCCTGCCAGTGTGCTGAGCCATCTGCTTCTGGGGTGGAAGGTGGAAGTCAGGTTGCTTTCATCTCCCCGCGCCGTCAGGATGCCCACCCGCAGCGAGTCTGCAGCAGTTCCCCAAGCTGGGGGCTGAGCATCCCCCCAGCTGGACCCTGCCCTTGAGCACCCCAGGGTGCTGGGCTGGCTGTCTCCAGCAATGCCTCCAAACCAGATCAGGCTGGATGGCAAAGTGCATTGGAGACACAGGGACTAAAAGCTGCCTTGGGTCACAGTTGGAATGATTTTGGAATCTCATCCTGTTCCCTAAAGGATTCTGTCTCCAGTATAAAAACACTAATTCAGTCTACTCTGAGAAGCAGCCCAAGCCTAGAATAGGAGACAATGCTGGAAACAAAGGCATTAAGTGAAGCTCTTTAGGAGTCTCAGCACTGGGTTAATTAAAAGCAGACTGCTCTTCCGGAGCCTCTGTGGGTAAGTCTACACTAGCCCTGCTACCACGGCAGCTCTTGGCCCCCAGTGTTCACCAAGTCTCAGGCTCCATATAATGCCTTAGAAATACAAAGACATCAGCAGGGAAGCACGGTTGACACCTGGAAGGATGCCAAGGAGAAAATGAGTTTTAAGCAAGTAGCATTTTGGTTATGGGAACAGAAAATATGACAGCAGCGAGATTAATGAAGAAACAACCCAAAGATCAGGACCGAAAAATAGAAACTGCATCCACCTACTGATGGGTGCTGAGCCAGGCCGAGGGGAGGGCTCCCGCTTTCCAGAGCCAGCCAGCCTGGCAAGGCTGCGAACCCCTGCCTCACTCCTGAGCCACCCCGGGGGGGACAGACGGCTCCTGTCCTGTCTTGGGGAGCTGCCTGGCAGCGCAGGGAGAGTGTAAGGACATACATGGTGCTGCCTGCTTCCAGCCCGTCTTTCCCTGGGTGGGATGCTTTTCCTAAGGACAAAGCATATTCAGCTCCCTGGTTCCACTGGCCTTTGGCAGAAGCATGAATTTCTCCAGCAGCATCCCCAAAAGGTCTGCTCCACCCAGCAGATACTTCCAAACCTATGCTGCACTTTCAGGTGGCACAAACATTGCATTATTGTCCAGAAGTCACTTACTTACCTTGATCCACAGGTATGGCAGGAACATCTCTCGCTGCTGGCGAAACACACACGACCTGGCTGCCCGAAACCTGCCCTTCCACCTCCGTCAGGTTTCCGAAGAGGCAGGAGACCCCAGCCGTGAGGTCTGGAGCATCGCTCACCAGCAGGCTGAGCTGCACTCGGGGAGAGGAGGGGCAGAGGGGAAACAAAACACAGCCAACAACCCGTTAGCAGGCAGAACTGCCCAAGTTTCCTTTGTATTTTCAGCACCTGCTGTTTTCCCATTCAATACTGAACCCCTTAAATTACCTGTCTGCCCACAGGAGGTGGCCAGCTGCCCTTGCATGGGAAGCGGAGGAGGAAAAAGCAAGCCAAGGATGCAGGTTCTTTACTGGTACAAAAACACCTTGCTGCGCCTTTGGGTAGTGCAGCTCAGGAGAGGTGCCAACGGCAGCTGTTTGTGCCCCTGGTTGCTCTACAGAAGCATTGCCACTCTCATCGCCCAAGTCAGGACCCTCTGACAGTAGTAGCAGCTCGTTGCCTCTCATGCACGAGAGCAGCAGCGATGGCCCCAAGAACCCTCTGTCGGCACAGCAGCTCTACCAACCACCCTGTGCCACGACCGCCCCACGGCACGCACCGGAGAGACAGCCCGGCCCCGCATGGCCATCAGAAATGAGCAAGACCCCACTGACCCCCCCATCACAAATGGGGACTCTCCCCATGGCAAACCGATGTCCGAAGGGGTGACTGGTCTCCCAACAGCCCCACGCCATTTCTACACCGAGTGCCGGCGGGGGCAGCGGCGGCAGCAAGGCCAGCTGCCACGGGGTGCTGGGGGGCTTGGAGAGCAACAGCTGGAATGCTTCAGAGGGCCAGGCCTGAGCACAGCTCACAGATGAGCTTTTTGGGAAACAAAGCCTCTCCTTTCAACAGCTCATGAAACCGGACCAAGAGAAATGTGAGCTGAGGCCCAAGGGGAAGGGGAATTTGTTTCTGCCATCCCCACCCCCTTCTTCCCTGGCTCGGATGACCCCTCTCCTCCCCAGTCCCTCTGCGAGTCTGACTTCATGAGAAAACATTTGTGCTGACGGGAAGGGAGAAAGGCTGGAGAACGGACTGTTCACTGTGAACCTGAAAAGTGCTGGAAGTGCCTCTCACCAGGTCTACCCCTCCCCGCTTGCCGGCAGCACCTACCGGGAGGCTGTGCTCGGAGACGGAGATGCTGCTGGGCTGCACGGTGACACTCATGCACTGGCTGATGCTGCCTGCAAATCGGTACGGCTCCTCCGCTCGCTCGCAGCTGTCCCTCGGGGAGCACCTGCCACACATGAGCACACATCAGAGCACAGAAAGCACCTGGGGAAGATGTCAAACAGCACCAGGTGCTACAGCTGACCAGGGGCGAGCTAAATGGGAGGGCAGAGCCTGGGCCAGGGGAAGGGGGAGTTATCACCAGGATCAGGGACGATGCTCTGCATTGGGACCAGGTATTGGGCACAAATTCCAGGTTAGGACCAGAGGGCACTGAAAAATATTCTGTGATCAGAGGAAAGACAAACCACAAGTATCTCACGAGCAATTCCCAGTCCCGCCTGCGCTGGGACACCATCCAGAGCTGCT
>NW_009607637.1:100265-103818 GCF_000690535.1 Cariama cristata | reverse complement strand
AAAAGCCATAAATTCATAACCTGCACAGAAACTAAACCGTAAAGCAGTAACAAGCAGTAACAAGATGATGCCTCCATTCTAATTAAAACAAAACCACATAGTTCATTAATCATCTTCTCCTGGAGCTGAGCAGCGCGGCAGGGCCAGGAACAGGACTTTCCAGCAGCTGCCGGCTGTGCTTTGGCCAGTTTTCATGCCTTGGGCTCCCAGCTCTCTCTCCCATTCCCGCCATCAGGAATGCAAGCCTCCGAGCACCCCAAAGTGACTAGGACTGCTCCTAGCACGCCGTGTGCTCCATGATTGCTGGTTATCCCTGTTTTTCTATTGCAGGTGTCCTTGGAGTGGAGTGAAATTAAGTCGCTTCCAGCAGGTAGAGGAGCACCCACCAGGACACCAAGGAAGACTTATCAGTGTTTCAAACCAGATATCAGACACTGCAGCACAGCACTGGCCCCCCGCCGCGATTTTCTATTTTATGTCGTTTGGGGAAAATCCTTTTCTTCCAACTCCCCTCCCTGGGCACGGATGACATATTGGCCTTTAGGTATTAATGGTATTCATAAGCTATCAGCAAACTTTATCACTTCACTCATTGCTGATCTTGGACCCTACTTCAAATGGTGGTACAGAGGTCAGAGGATCGAGATGCTGTCACCAGCCCCACACACCACCAGCGAGATCCCCTCCGACAGTTACCTGAGTGCCTACGGTACTTGAATTAACAAGGCGCTGCTGGCAAACTGTTTGTTTTCCTGGTTCCCTGGGGAGCGGCTCGGGCGGCCCCAGACACGCACGTCCATCAGCAGAAACACCTCCTGCCCTGGCAGAGCCTGACTTTTGCCATGGACACCAAGCTCTGACCACCTGACCAGTGCCTGGCAAAACCAGGGCTTCCCGCTCGGAAACAGCGGGCCGTCATCCTCCCCGTGAGGCCGTTTGCTTTTGATTAAGAAAAGCGGAGCTTACACTTTCCCTTTCCAAACCACCCGTGTGATCCCTGGCAAATGCTGGTGCTGTTCTCCTCACCCTCTCGCTTTTTTTACCTTTTTTTGGAGTATAATGGAGCTAGATATGAGTGCTGCCAAAGGAAGAATTATTGAGGTTTAAGTGAATCTGTAAGATAGCTTTAAAGTGAGCTCTTGACTGGAGCCTTTATCTCATTGACTCGCTGGAACGGCTCTTTTTTATCATACTATTTATGGCAACAGCCTTAACAGAGATAAATAGGTCTGCAGACAATAACACACTTGCAGAGAGCAGCATATGGAAGTCTTGCAGGTTTCAAATCCCACTGGGCTGAACAGACTCTTCAACAATCTCCTCGAGGCCTCTGCTTGCTCCCAAAGAGCTCTGCCCGTAGGAGAGGGGCAGCAAAGGATGCTGCTCTCACACCCAGAGTTTGAGCTTGGACAGCACGCGAACGCCGAGCCGGGAGGACACCGGGAAGGCTCTGGGCAGGGACGGGCTGCTCCGCCGGCACACGGCCGCTCCAGGGTCCCCCGGGTGAGCAGAGCAGTTCTGCAGAAGGATGAGCACCTTTCCCTTCCCGCTGGTTTTCAGCACCTTCTCAAATGTCCTGCGTCCAGAATTGATCAAAACCCGGTGGAAGGCATGCGCTGCCCATGGCCACCCCCCCACCAAGCACCCTAAAAGTCAGGGCAGGAGTTACCGCTCTGCTTCGGTGCCTGTGCCCGGTGGCCTCCGGTGTTCGAGTTCATTGCTGGAGCTACCCCGGTGCCAGCAGGACCGACTCCTGCTTCCAGAGCTCAGCGATTTAACCCTCTCAGATAGCTCATTCACGACCATCACTGCCCTTAAATTCTAGGTATGCACACAGGTATGCGAGCACCCCGCCATGCGACAGAGCCTTAAGCCCTGACTCAGGCCTCTCGGAGACAATAATACAGAATGAGCACACAAGGAAAGCTTTACGTAATATCGGATAATGAAAGCTTATCCCAGAACAACTCAGATCCTTTTACTTGTCCTTTATCACTCCTCTCTGGCTGGCGGCATGGAAGGCAGGACGCACTGCCTGATGCCACCTGGAATGGGGCTGTGCTCCGTCCATCTCTCGCGCCCAAACCTGTTCAGACATCCAACACATCACTTAAAATTCTGATTTCTTTTCTGGCTCCCTGATAGCTCAGTACCTGCATGTCCCGCTGTCAGCTAAGCCTCTGGCAACTGCAAACACGGATGCCAAGTGCCCAGAGCAGAGCTGCCTTACGGGCTGGCCTGCCCTGCTCCTCCGCAGGGCACAGCTCTTGCACAGAAACTCCCCGAGCTGCCTGGGCATCCTGGTACCCCCCGGACACAGACCCCGAACCTGAGGAGCAAAACCCCACAACAAGCAGTGGGGAGAAACAACTGGATTTCAATCCTCAGCTGAGACTCAGTGCTGGTGTCTACCATACCCACACTGGCTCAGGCAGCCACCCACTCTCCTGCTCTTTCAAGGACGAAAACGTCTCCTCTGCTGCCCCTCTCCCTTTTCACCAGCCCTCAGAAAGCACCGCGTGAGCATCACCCCCTGACCCGCAACCCTCCCACTGAGCAAAGGAGCAGCTGGTCCATCTGGCAGGAGGGACATGTAAGAATTGGAGAAAGATGACAAATTAAATACAAACACTCCACGCTTGGGGCCTCCAAACAAATATGACAGAGGCTTCAGGAACAGCAAGGTAAACTCAATTATTTACATCTTAAGACAAAAGCTAAAAAATTATCATTTCTCCAAGCAGGCCAGGAAAGCGAAGATGCTCGAAGGGAGGGTTGAGAAATGCCATCAGGGAAGAAAGCCTTGTTGGGAATAGGTTAATGCTGAAATGTCACGCCCAAAAGGGCAGAGGAAATGACACTTTCTCTCCTCTTGACATTGAGGGTTTTCTTTCTGCAAAATGAAGATAACAACCTTTACCTGCTTCCCAGGTGGTTTATAAAGATTCAGTTCATTAGCATTAGGAAAGCACTCAGTGATCCTTGCAGAGGAGCTGCTGCAGGAGTCTGAGAAGCAACACCAAACATCCCCCCCTGACACTGAAGGCAGCCCCCCCTCCTGCTGCAGGGCCCAGCAGCACCAGGCACTACGAGCCCACCGTCCCCAGGTGAGCAGATGCTCTGGTACCCCTACAGCTGGTTCCTGGGAGCACCTACAGACCTGCAGCTCAGGCCAGGTGCTGAGGGGAACACGTCCCCTTTCCTCCCCTCCTTGTCCCCTGACACTATCAAAAGGCTGCAGTGGATTTTTAGCCCCACTGCTGGAAAGGCACACGGGGTCGGCTGCCCCAAGGGAAGAGCCAAAGGGATGGGAATCACCCGGGATGGAAATCACTTCCTTCTGACAAAGCTGCTGTGACAGTAAAGACTTTTGGACACAACTGCACATATGGTGGCTTAGCTGTAGGGCTGGACAGGCTCGTCTGAAAGGAAAAAACCAAACAAAAAATAAAAAAGCTGCTCAGGGCCTGTGCCCCACGTTGCTGTGCTGCTGGTGGGGGCCGCTCTGCCGCTGCCCCAGCCCCTGCCCGCGTGGAGCCCGCGGGATGCTCAG
>NW_009607637.1:92188-100166 GCF_000690535.1 Cariama cristata | reverse complement strand
TAAACCCGGGCCGGGTTTGCGGGGGAGCCTGCCGTTCCCCGCTCCCCCTCCAGCACCTGCTCCTCAGGCAAGTGGCCAAGTGCTGCTGCGTGGGTCCCTGAACTCTGCCTCCGCCCCGATTTCCATGCATTTAACGGGGCTGCTCTGCAAGCTGGCACCGGGCCGGAGGGATTTCTATTCCTCTCCTCGAGGCTTTGCCCTCCTCCCCCGATCTGCCTCTGCCTGGTGGTCCCCCTTCCGCCTTATCGTTATTATCGCAGGGGAGAGAAAGGAAGGACACAGACAGCTCCTGAATGCAGAGAGCGTTTCCTGAAGCTCCCCTGAAAAAAAAAAAAAAAACAAACCAGCAAAAGACCCCTTAGCCCTTCATGCCTGTTGATATGCGTGAGGGACTGCCAGCTCCCAGCCCTGCGCTGCCGGCTCTGCCCCACCGGGACGGCTGGGGCACAGACCCTCCGACCTTTCCCTGCAGAATTTAAATATTTCTTCCTGATGCATTTAATAGGGCTTGGTGCTCTGCTCTGTTCCAGTGCCGTAACCTCGCTGAAAGCAAAGTCCCATTCCTATAATCAAGTCTACTATTGCCTTTAAAAATTCCCTGTTCATTGGGAGGGACACGCGGCTTGGGCAAGCAGGAGCGTGCAGAAGACGAGGCTTTCGTTCCCACCGGTTTAAATTCTGCTTTCCCCTCGTGCCCACGGCATCCTCACCACGCAGCACACGACCCACCACTCCTAAAGTGGGAAATTGTTTTCCTTTACCTCTTCACAGGAGCTCAGGGATTTTCAGTGGCATTCGCGCTGCAACGCAGGGAATGTCCAGGGAAGCGAAGAACAGATTTAAGGAACTTCAACCTAATTCGCTTTCGCAAAGACTGTGTGGGAGGTGCTTGGTGGCTTTGAAAGCTCCTTTTATCATCACCACCAGCGGCTCAAACGAAACGGCCAAGGCTGGACTTACATGTGGTGGAGCGCGCACCAGCCGCAGTGGGGGTCTCCCGAGCTGAGGCATTCCCCGCAGGTCGTGTACTGCTCGCAGGACTCCACGGGCACCCGGGACACCTGCAAGGGAAGCGAACACACAGGCTCAATGCTCCTCTCCGCACCACGGACAAGCAAAACGAAAGCAGCTCCAGGTCCTGCTTCACCAGTTTGAGTCAAGTAACACAACGGCGATTCACAAACTTAAATGAATTTGTTCCAACATCTGTGCAGAAGTCAGCCAAGAATAGGAAATATTGGGGACCGAGTCATGAAGTCACTCCATCCCTTGGGCACAGCCACGCCGTGAATGACGGGCGCAGCCCCTTCCCGCCAGGAGCCCTCCTGACCTCCCTGCCCAGGGATGCTGCCGCGGTGTCAGCTGCGTCCTCTCCTCCTGATTCACAGTTTGCCATCTTGCACTTGCCGCAGGGCAAGCTGCTTCAGGGAGTAAAGCTAGCAGGGAATAAAATTCATTGGGATTTTGCAGGTTGGCAGCTTATTTAGCCTATGTGGGTATTTCACTGCTTGCACCCCCTTGGCTGCCCTGAGCCCTTCCAGCACCAGTGTGGACTTGGCCGCCCCAGGCGTGACCCCCCCGGGGACCGCCTGTCTCTCCCAGACAAGAGATGCCAGCGCAGAAGAGAGAGGGAAGCCCACGAGGGAACACCAACCCAGACCGCTGCTGTAACCCCCCTCTTGCATTTCTCGCACACACGAAAGGTCCCTGCATGACGCTGAGGTGTAGCATGGTCCTGACCCGTTTATCAGCACTGAAAACGCCAAAGGCTCCAAAATGACACCAAGCTTTAACCACGCATCATTACTTGACTCCAATGAAGAAATTTCACTTTAACCTTTCTGACCGATCCCTTGCCACCTCCAGCAGGCACAGTACATTTGCACCTCCTGTCCCAACGCCGCAGCATGATGCTCCTGCACTGACCCTGCCCATCCCTCTTCAATGTATTTACATTTCTATTATCAAATACTGTAAATAATTATTGCCATCCCCAGCACAGCCGTCCCGCAGCATCGGCTGCTCCCCTTGGGCCCTGGGAGCGATGCCTGCAACTGACTGAAAATTAAAACAACTGTCGGCATTGCACTCGCTCTGTCCGTCAAAACAGCACCCGGCTCCCAGCAGCTGGGGCGCACGGGGTGAAAGGAGCAGTGTCTCGCCAAACAACGGCCACTTTCACGCCAAGTGCTGTTGACACAGTGAGAACCCAGTTCCTCTCTAAACACGACACCAATAGGGCTGCTATTCTTCTTGTTTCCTCAGCCCCACTTAACAGCTTTTCCTAAAACAAAAATTGCGTGTGGATGCACGGGGCTGGGTAATTTTTTCTCCGAGATGAAGTCCGTGGGATGGGCACAGGGCTCAGCTTGGGGTATGCTAAGAGCAAAGCAGCCCTGGAGCTGGAACCGAGGGGTGCGAGAGGCAGAGCCAGGTACTCCGGGCATGCATTTAGCCTGTGATGGCTGTAAAGAGCTTCAGAAATGGAGAAATGCAGGGCGATGGAAGAGCACAGAGGTGTAAAGAAAGGGCTTGGGTTTGATTCTTGGCTGCAAAAGGCATCTGGGGTGCCCTCTCAGGGTCTCGTCTGCACGCACGTGAACATGCTTTCACCTGGTTTGCTTCTTCCCTCTCAGGACCTCAAAGCACTTCACAGACATCACGGTGGCGCGGGAGCAAGCCCACCAGCCTGGCAGCAGGCACAGCCCCCCCAGGGCGGCCGATCCAGGGCTTGGATGGTGCATGCCATGCTCCTGTACCCTGCCCGGCGCTGCGGCCGTGCCCACGCCCACCCCATCACCAGGGACGACCCGAAATTTCCCAGTGCAGACCAGAGATGCAGATATCACACTGCTCCTGGATGGCATCCCAGGAGCAAACGTGTGTTTTTCAAACCAAATGAGTATCCCGTGGGAGCTGCAGTGGCTCTCAGCAGCCCCCTGGGAGACACCAACCACCGCAGGATGCATTGAGGGAGGTCACTCGGTTTCCCCTAAAATCTGCCCAGCATGTTGAGTCGTGCTGGTGGGATGGCTCTCACCCACCCTGGAGGTCAGGACAGACCCGAAATCACCAGGAATTGCTGATCCCCCACCTCTTACCCACAACATGAGGCTCGACAGGATCTGTGCCTGTGATTTATATGCAGCTCAGGGCTTGTTTCATGTTTGTGAGGAGCTGGATGCTCTCACAGCACTATAAATAACGGAGGATTTGAATTATATGAATAACAGTTCATTACAGATGATTTTATGTTAAGCATTTGAGTTCTTTTTCTGCTCAGAAGCAGTGGCTTCTGCACATGATAATTCTTTAAAAATTACACAGAAATTTTGAACAATGCCTAGAGTCGCAGGTTTCTAGCCCAAGTGGGACCATATGATCCTTTCTTTGTAATGCCTGCAAAATGCAGGGCAGAGAACTTCACCCGTTCACCTCCCTGCAGCAGTCGGTGTTGGGTGATGGAAGCAGAGCTGGCAGAGGTGGGCGGGTGGGCTGGCACCGGCCAAGCTGGGGGACCTGCTCCGGCCCAGAACAGCCCTGAGGGTCCCTCTGGGTCAGCAGTTCTGTAGCCCCAACTGCTCGGATACGCCCTGTGGTCCCTGGCTGGAGGAAGGTCTAAGACGCTGGAGGAGAATAAACCATCTGCCTTTCTCCAATACCTATGCCTGTGACTTTGAAATTTACCCTTCATAAAAATTAATGCCAGAAAACTCACATTGCCCCAATACCCAAGTAAACGTTTAAATGAAGAAGTTCAAAAAGATCATGAACAGAAGGCATTTAAATGTTTGCATGCATGAAAAAGGTTGGGGGGTTCTGCATTATTTGCCCAGCTCTCACAGTACTAACGCATAACTGACCACCCTTACCATCCACGACCCAAATATCAAAAATATTCCAACCCTCTAAATAATATGTTGCATTTTAATGGAAAACCAAGAGAAATCCCATTAAGAGTAGGATATGTCCATATGTTATCTCATGCTTATCATGAAGACTGAAAGCCGTACTTCCTTCAGAGACAGTACAGAAGTAAAGCTCAGGTGCCTTTAACTCTTCCTGACAGCAGGCTGGAAACACTCCCTTGGCTTTACATATTTTTAAACTGTTCTCTGCCAGCCTAATTATCATTATGAGACCAAAGCATTTGTGCGTGTGAATCACTGCGCTGGGGAGAGAAGAGAAGGCAAAGAACACCAATGCCTGCAGGTGGAAGGAAAAACAACAGGGATCGAGGCGAGGGACAGCGGACTCCCAAGTTCAAGAACTTCCCCCCATGCCCCCTTCAGCCAGGGACTGCCATCAAGGAAAAGAAAAAAGAGAGGGTGGAGGCAAAGAAGCAGCTGAACGGGAAGGAAACAGTAAGAAAATGAGACAGAAAAGCACTGAAGGGAAGACCAGAAGGGAAGATAAAGAGAAGATAGCAGAGGGGTTGCTGACAGTCTCCGGTACGGCAGAGGCTATTGCTGTCACAAGCACGGCTGCCCACATCCCCGGCCGTCGAGCATCACGGCATCACGCCGCATTCCTGACGACAGGAGCGGATCCTACTCGGCCTCGAAGGAGGCGTCCGGCGAGCCCCTCCGCGCACATCCCTGCCGCACACCCTCCCGCTGCCCGTGCCGGCAGCTCCGCTCCCCAGCAAAGGGGGAACGAGGCTTCAGAGCATCACTCTTGGCAGATTTCATGGCCACAGGTGGCTCAAGCGAGGAATGAAATGTTTCTATCAGTAACCAGATACGGCAGAACCAATGAAGTCTGGAGCGGTTTGCTGCCTGCAGCCGCAGGGCGGCCGATTGCCTGGCAGCTGCCCACGGCAAGGCTGCGGAGAGGGCAGCGAGGGAGAAAGGAGGGATCCTGCCTGCGAGCTCTGCAGTGCCAGCTCTGTGGGCCCACGGCTTTCCAAAGGCAGAGAGCAGGAAAGGAGTGGTTGCAGACATCAGGCACCCGCTCAGTAACTTCAAATCGTGGCCACTGCTGGGTCCCGCCTGCCCAGCCCTGCTCCGATGGCCACAGGCACTTGCAGCATCCCCACTGCGGCATCCTCATCCTGGCATCCCCCTCCCAGCGGGCACCAGCACCTCGCAGCTATGCGTAACCAACGTGACTCCCGTCTGTCACAGCCTGGTCTATCTGCTCTCTCATCCTCGCCAGCCCCTGGGGCAGCTCTGTGTGCAGCAGAATGGTTTATTTGGAAAGGGCTTTGGTTTTCAGTATTTAGTTTTTAAATGCAAATACCTCTCTTTGTTTACATTAGAGAAGATAGGTCAGAGGAACCGCTCCTGGCACTCTGAGCAAACATCTGAGAAGGTCTATCACCACTTCGGGAGTGTATTCCCCACCCCAGACCAAGCCCCAAGAAAGCTGTTGCCTGAACTGATGAACTCATCCGCGGAGCAGGAGCCCTGCGGTACCCAGAGAGCCCAGCTCCTGCCTTCAGCCCCCATCCCGGAGCAGCGGCAGACCTCATAGCAAAGACTGAGCTTTCGAAAGCGGATACCAGTTTTGGATGCCTTGAGATTTATGGTCCAGCTACCAGAAACAGGAGGCAAGAGGTCCTGGAGCCAAGCAGAGGCATGCAGAGATTTTCCAAATGCAGCCTCGAATCCTGCACCTCCTCGCCTGCGAGATGGACCGCTGCTCCCCTGCAGAGCCCGGGGACACCTGCGAGGCCACGACACCTCTGCTGAAGCAGGCAGCAGGCCATTTTGGGGACAAGAAAGGGCGACAGGCACTCCACATCAGTGTGGTCACAGCAAACGCAAAGCGATAATTCAGCAGAGCTGAGGAGCATCTGCAGGAAGGACAACAGCCAAGAAACCAGCACTCCCGGGGAATTTCCTTACTCCTCAGGGCAGAGCCTTCCTCCTCCCAGCCCAACTGCTACCTCTCTTCCTTCTATCCATGCCGAAATTCTGCTGCGGAGTTCTTCAGTTCCCTATTTATGAACATGCTTCTCAATAATTAAATGATAAAGTCTCATTACTGCTTTCCTTGACTGTCCGACATATAACATCAGCAAAGGGGAAAAAAAAAAAAAAAAATCAATACAGATTCTCCAAAACACATGAACTCAAACTCTACCAGCCTCCAGAGAAAATAAAATGAGTGCGAGAATCCAATTCCAAATAAATAAATAGACAAAATAAACAAACAAAGCAAAGTTTCCATAGCTTATGCCTGCTACTAGCAGAGGCCTCTGACCTCCCCGGCTGGAGACAGCCCCCGGGCCATCCCACCGCCACGGCACACTGCCTGCAGACCCCTCGGGGTGCTGGAGTTCAAACAGAAAATCTATTTTTAATGACTTTGGGGAGTGTAGTAGAGATGCCAACTTGTTCAATGTAATTAAAGCTATCTATCACTCACCGAGCAGGAGCCCAAAGTTGATGAACTTTCCAATGAAATTTTATTCTTCCCTTCATTCATGAAAAAACATCACTTTGTGCTGGTGCAGGAGACATGAAAAAGTGTGGGAAGCAGCAAGGAGGACTCAGCAGTTCCAGTCATCAATGTGTCAGGGTGACAGAGCTGGGGAAAATAGAGCCAAACTTTCTCAGAGGCTTGTAAAAAGTTTGACAGACTCTTCTTCCCGCTCTTTCTCCTCCCTGCATCTTCAGGCAGAACTGTTAAAATCTGGAGTCCTCCTGGGATACCGTTTCTGCAGAGCACTTGCTTTGCTGAGCAAGACCTACGGGTCCAATCCCCCCCATGCTGTACAAAAAGCCCTACCTGGAAATGACTTATTCTGGGCTCGAGCAGAGCCGTGGAGATCTCAGACACGCTACGACTGATGCTCGCAGCGAGCATGGAAGACCCAGCAGCGAGTGGGATGCAGGCAGCGCGTGGCAGCAGCCAGGACCCGGGGGTAGAAGGCAAAGGGAGAGGGTTTTAACCAAAAAGCATTGAGGAGCATCTCAAAACGCTGCCAAGCCTCCGAAGGCAGGAATACCTGCTCCACCAGGGACTAAGCCATTAGTCCCTGTAACAGATGAAGGTATGCGCCCAGGCAAGGAGTGGCTGAGGGGGAGTTCTCCTGACAGGTACAGCAGCTACTGGAGGACCCGGCTCTCCTCTCCCACGCCGCTCAGCAGAGAAAAGGATTATCAGAACTACTGAAGGGCTGTCAGAACCAAATCAACGCCTGTAACTTTTGGCAGAAAAGCAGCGAGTGGGAGAGGACACAGAGACAATGTTTCCATGACTACAAAGGGATTACTTAACTACAGTGCTGCAGATGCATGCGGAGAAAGTCCCTTAAACTCTGATCCAAGCAACCTTTTCCATGAGTTTGGCTTTACTGCTACAAGAACCTCATTAGCATCTTACAAGGACAAGCTGTGTTTGAGCACAGGAGACCAGATAGCTTTCTTAGTGCGTAATCAGACCTTCTCCAAGCATACCTGTCTCCTCGGCTCCCAGCTACCCTCCATCTGCAGCGCTAGGCTCCTGAGAGACGTGATGAAAGTAAGGGCAGCCTCCTCTGGGAAGCAAGAAAGAGTGAAAAAACAGCAAGTGCCTCAAATTAGGGCTTGATCAAGCTGTAAAATCATCCTCAAGCCAGAGCCTCCTCCTTCCAACCCAGCAGCAGCAGGCAGGACTCAGGCTCGGAGCAGACTTGCGTTGGGACACACAGACTCCTGCAGACAAATGCTGTCCCGTGCTTTACCATGACTTAAGTTAATCATTGCATCAGTGTGAAACATCTGAGCGAGACTTGTTGGAATAACCAAGTGTCAGGCAGAGACCCCATCCCCACTCCCAGAAGCAGTACAGTGTCATTTAAGCCCGGAGGAGGCGAAATGGGTTTTCATCTCGAACATGGGCCACCCATGACCATTCACCGAACGCTCGGTCTGTTCAATCTGGCAGCTCCTCCTCTGCCCTCGGCAGGTGACGATGCTGCTCATTTGCTGCAGGAGGTGGTACTGGGGCAGGGTCCCAACCGCCTGGCACGGGCAACAACTGGCACCCC
>NW_009607637.1:90766-92061 GCF_000690535.1 Cariama cristata | reverse complement strand
GCATCTGGGAAGCGAGGGGCCAGGGCCGCCTCTATCAGTTACGTGTGTCCAGCGGGAAAACCTTGTGCATGTACCAGATCAGGAAGCAATTCTTTTCATCTCCAGCGTAGAAATAAAAAGACTGGCTGAAGTACTTACACAGGCTTCTGGAACTGATAAATGCAGCAAAATACATGGATTGAATAATTAGGGCAAACGTGACCACAGAGGTGCAGCCACACGCTCACTCCTGCCCAGCTCCCCTGCAGCGGCCGCATCCTGCACGGCGAGCACGGGGTCCTCAGCAGAGTGTCTGTCTCCCCTGGGACGTTAAGCGGCCCTGTTCTCCTGCAGAACTGACCCACGGCGACTCTACCCGACAGGAGAAGGTGAGAGGAGGAGTTAAGGGAATCTTAGCAGAGAAGATGTGGTATGGCCCTAGGAACTGAATTAGCAGGTGTGACTCAAAGGTGCGGCTTAATGATTTGTGAACTGTTCTGTAAATTAAGTGAGGCAGGATGTTTTGCAGCTCCTCACAAAGGACAGCCCCCGATAAAGATCGGAAACTTGCCTTAAGGAACTGTTAAAACCTATCCTGAAGCAAGAGCCAGGGAGCAACTGAGTTTGCGCAAGAGCAAGAGATTACTAGGGATGATGAAGAGGCCCGACGACTACTACGAGGAGGCACTGTGCAAGCGTAATCAGGAGTTGTCTATGGAAATGACTTCCTGGAACTCATTTCAATACGAAGCGGGGATACGTCATCCCTATATAGGCGTGTTGGGAAATCTCATGTATATGTAACACTGACCTGTATAAGTTTGAAGCCGGTCGCCATGTGGGGTGCACACGACTTTGGTGGGGCTACCCCCCGTGCTGCCCAGCGCTGAATAAACATACCTACTGCACAATCGTACAGACTGTGGAGTCCGTTCTCCGCACGTCAAAGGGGGTGATGTGGTCATCGTGTACCCACGCTAGTAATGAGGAATGAGATGCGAAAGGTCTCCACCACGAAAACGAGGTTATGCTGCAATACATCCATGCAGTTCCTCCCCTGGAAAACCACCACGCCTCAGGGGAGCTGCATTTTTGTTCTTGACTGCAAAAAAAGTTCAAGTGAGTTTCTGGAGATCGGGCTCTAGGCGTGCGGCACAGCCCTGCTGCGGAGCGGCTCCGGCCGGGCCGGCGACCCTCCCCGGGAGCTCTGTCTGATGCTGGCACCGGCCAGGGCAACACAACGTCACCGCTGCCCGTGCCAGGTCCCTCTGGGCTTGCTCCGGATTTCGGGACGAGGGGCTGATGTGCCTGGAGCG
>NW_009607637.1:53455-90676 GCF_000690535.1 Cariama cristata | reverse complement strand
ACCGCTCGGCAAGACCACCCTGCTACGGCCACCCAGCCAATGAGCACTGATTAGTCCAGGCCTCAGGGGAACTAATTAATAAGGATAAAAGGGGAGCAGCTTTCCAAAATTTCTGGGCTCAGGTGGGGATCAATCCAGTACAGTAAACTTTCATCTCGCATCAGTTCACGGCCTCTGCGTTCAGTGCTTTGCTTTGCTGCCATGTAACTCACAGTGCATTCCCTGCAGTCATTTAAAAGTTTTAACAGAAGCTCAGAAAATTAATTAAGGTGAATAATTATAAAGTGTGCGTTTTTTTCCCTCTCTATTTTGCAAGGAAATGGCACAAATAAAATTCGGAATAATTTTGGAGTTATAACCAATGTAATTAGGTGTTCAACGAACACTTACAATTGGGTTGCGCTTATTAAAATTACTGTTTTAGTCAGAACATTGCCAGAGAGTCATTAGCAGCACAATGGTTCAATTTCCAGGGACTCTAATTAGAGTTGGACGCCTCACAGCGTAGGGGATGCCCGGCTCGGCGCTGCAGGTGATGCCCGGCAGCACCGTGGGGACCCCACCAAGGCTTCCTGGGCACCTCCCAGCCCCAGGGCACGGGGACCCGGCCGGGAGGAGAGCTAGGGCAGGGGACAGGGCCCCGGCATCGGGTGGTGGGAAGACGTTGCTCTGCGACGTGAAAGCCCCCAGTCACAGCTCTGACTCGGTGCTTCCTTTTCTCTGCAGCGATCACACTGGATGGCACAAGCAGGGGCAGCTCAGGCTCTGCTGTTTCCTCCTCGGAGAGAAGATCTCAGTTCACTTTACAGAAATCCCTTTATTTCTTCTGTGCAATGCTCGGCAGGGCTTTAGGCAGAAAAAGGCCAGGTTTGTGCTAACTCTGTCCCTAGACCACGCGAGCTTGGACAGCAAACAGCCATGCCCTCCATAGGGCTGAAGCTGGTACGATCAGGAGATGCCCAGCTGGGAATACTTACAACATGAGCTACAGACAGACAAAACCTCCCCTCCTGCTGTACGCAGCAAAGAGCCATCCCTCCGGCCCCATCTCCTCCGGGGTGTTTGCTCCCCGGGGGCAGGAGCATTGGTACAATCACCACACCGCTGGGTACCAGCCGCACCGATGCAGCTCACTCCAACTTGAAACCCACACTCCCGCTGCTCAGAGTTTGCCCCTGCACAGATGTTCTGGGCGTTAACATTTCCATGTACATCCCCGCAGCCCTCATCAGCACCTCCTCGGCCTTGGTGTTAAGGAGCATCTGTGATGTGATAACAACTGGAAGTGTGGATACCTTCAAGGGAATGATAGCATCCGTGTGGAAACACCTCCAGCATTTATAAACAACAGCCCCGCTCCAAGCAGCTTCTTATACTGGTTTGGAAGGGATGGAGGCTTCAAAGTAGGTGTCAATGCACTCCCTGTTGTCAGAGACGGGAGCTCCATGCTCTGAAACGCAGACATCCAGATCTGTTATGAAAGACCTAAATCTCAGTGGTGTGTATCACAAGAAAGCTCAGTGCCTGCTGCTTGCAATTGCCTTCAGCCGTCTGTTTTTCCTCTCTCCCCATAAAAACCACATGCTAGACAGCAGAGGCCCCTTCCCCCAAGCTGCTAGCCTAGAACTCATGAATTCAGTTAAGTTGTTAAAAAGGATTGTGGCAGGCTAAGATAAAACAGAGGAGTTTAAAATGACAAACAGACTCCTAAATGGGATCAGAGTCTTAATGAAAACAGTAATGAATGAACGAGGCAACCAAATATTACCCATTAATATTAGACAGATAGATTAGATCCCTAGGCACTGCATTTAAAAATGACATGAAATTACTTCAGTTACTCTGCATTGATAAATAACAAGGCCATATTTACTGTTAAAACACATTTCCTCCGCCCTCCCCTACGCTTGGTTTGGCTTCTGCTTCCCAAGAGGGAGCGCAGACCACCGAGAGTCTGACAAAATGCACCAGGCTGGAAGCTCCCACCGCTCCCCTCCTTTCCGCAGAGACCCGGGCTCGCCAGCATCCTCCGCACGCGTACGTACGCCAGGGCACCCGCGGCAGAGGACTCGTCCCAGTCGTCTCAGTTACCACCATCACCGCCTCTATTTCAGCCCTTGCATTTCGGTGCAAGAGCCAAAGCAATCACTGCCGATTCTCTTAAAACCTGATGCTCACAGCATCCCTCCATCTCAGAAATTCATTCTACCTTCACTTGCTGGTGGATACAGCTGCTCAGCATCTTCCTTTCCACACGGGGAAAGTGAGATTAACCTGATCAGAGGCCTCTTCTAATGAAGAGATCATAGATGGACAATTCCTGGGTGCTCAGTGGCATTTACATGCTAATGATGAAAGGTACTCTGGTAAAGGTAATGTCAACAAGAGTCCCTTGTCCTTGCATCCCAGCCTCCAGCCCAACCATCTGTTCTCTGCACTGAGGAAAGCCCTGGAGAAGAGGTTGCTGCTAGGAAAGCTGCAAAACGTCCTTTCCATCTCTGCCGCCTTGGCTTGCGAACGTTTGTGCCTGGATGAAGTCTTCTCTATGTGAGTGGGGAGGCTTCTGGGCAGGTGCTGTGCTCAGGACCAGGCGGGCAGCCTAGCTGGGAGGATAAACAGGGCAGGACTGAAAGCACACCGACGGTGTGTCAAATCACCGATGCTTTGCTGCTTTGGGATCTTAAATATCTTTCCAAAAAAATCTCATTCAGCCTCATAACATACCAGTAAACAAGAAAAACATAAAATATCTTATTTCAGAGACACAAGAAGAGCAGCCTGCAGAAAGAGCACAGAGCGAATGGCTAGCAGCACAGCAAGCCAGAGAACCTGAGCCCAAACCCCAAGTCCTTGCTGCAGCCATCAGATAACGTCATCCAATGTTTTCGTAGGGAGAGGAGTGGAATAACCCCCTGCTTCCCCTCAGCTGGGGTGCAAACCTTTGGAGAAATGCTACCCATCGGCTGAACGGGGCTCCTGGTTACGGCAGCTGAAATAGTGCTGAGCGTGAAGGATTCATTAAGTGTGGGAATGGGGGGCAGGAGGGCTGAGGGGGTTGTGTGTACCATGCAGATATAAATTAACTTTCCAGGAAGGCAACAAAACCCAGTCTTTGTGTTTTCCCACCCCAAAACAAGGGGTAAAGCAGGAAAGTGAAGAGGGAGGAATGCGCAGAGCTCTTCCCACAGCTCGGAGGATGGATGACCTTTCCAATACTATACCTGTATAAATCTTACTTAATGAAATAATAATAAAAAAAAAAAGAATAAATGAAGGTTAAATCATTCCCTGCAGCAGATTTACACTGAAAACAAAGTCTGTTCAGACAGCGGTTGGTTTACACAACAGGCCTTTAACATTCCTTTCCTAACTACTAGGGTGACTCCTGACCAGCTAACCACAAGATGAGTGATAGGAGCCCTCGAAGCCAAAGGCAACGTGCCAAGACGGAGGCAAAAGAAACAGTGCTAGTCTGGGGTTTACTTAAACGCACAATTAGGGGTTTCGCTGGGTCACAAGTCACAACATGGTGGTTTTCACCCATCAAACCTTCCCCACAACATTCCTATCCTTTGGGACATGACTTAATTTTCAGTGCCACCACCAAGTCAGCACTTTAAACACCCACTTCCCCTCCCTTTGCACACCACAGAGCAAACATCGCTGCCTGCGGCTTGGAAGTGCCCCTGGGAAACTGGGAAAACTAACCAAGGGCCTCCCATTATCCGAAATAAAACCTGGAACGGTTTTTGTAGCCAGAGAAGGTTGGGCAAAGAGTTTAGCTTTCATCTTTACCTGCTTTTCCTTGGGCTGCTATTTTGCTGCATGGGAGAAGGGGAATCAAAGAGCAGCTCTGGGGCTATGGCATTGCTTTGACGAAAGGCAGAGGTGATATAAGCTCAGAGCTTATACATAAACTTCAGAATTGCTGCATTAATGCTCCCAGTGCTGCAATGCTAAGTCACTTGTCCCTAGAAGCCACATCAGCTCCTGCTGTAAACAGTTACTTTGACATCAGCTTCTCACTGTCCGGATACAGCACTCAAAATGGTGGCATTTTGGGCAAATAATGCCATGAAACTATTTCTGCTCCATCAGAGCCTGAGGAACTTCTGCATATATTTCCATAAATATCACTGGCGTCAGTACAGCAACAGACCCGACAGACTGTGAGGGGGATCCTGCAGGCTGCTGCCGAGCGCACCTACGGATCGACTCCAGGAAACACTATGGGGTTGAAAGGACTTTGACCGAAACCACCAAATATATGGGCTTGCGTGAAAATTGGTAGCCCCCGGTTTCTAGCGAGGCTGGAAACGAGGGAGAAGGTCCTCCCAGCTACTGAAAGGTGCAAGTCATTGCCCTAGGAGGCTGAAAGTAGACGGCATTGAGCAGCCTGGCAGAAGATCAGTTCATTAACGCCAACTTGGGAACGCCAGAAATCTGTGAGGATGCACCAGGAGAAGGGCTGGTGGGTATATGAGCCGCTTTCTGGTGATGGCTCTTACTGCCGTATGAAAGAGAGGAGTCTACCAACACTCCTAAACAAAATTTAGTCCCCAGCGTTGTTTTTCAGTTGCAAACCTCCCACGGGAGGCGAACCCCCAGCTGTGTGAGGGGCAGGGGAGGTGGAAGGGGATCTTCCCTCCCGCTGGAAGCCTGCACTGGAGCAGCTGCTCCAAGGGCATTTCTCTGCAGGGTAGCTGGCAAGGGACAGGGTTAATAGGCCCACTCCAAGCGTGACCTCTCTCCTCGCTCTCTGAGAGCTTCTAATTACCAAGCTAAAGAAAGAGGGGCAGCCGGCAGCATCGGCCAGACCCCACCGCTCGCACCCGCCCTTGCTGATCTGATCGATCGCAGCCCGCTGGCGAAGAGAAGGGCTTCACCCCAGGACAGAGACTCAGGTCTCTGGGAAAGGCAGCTTCTCCCATCCCACCTGCGCAGGGAGCAAGCTGATCAAGGCCAAAGCCACCCTAGAAAAAAAACCAGGAGCATCAGCAGGTCCCTTCTTCCAAACAGGAGAGCAGCTTGGGGGGGCCATGAATAAATAATGCTGCTAATGAAAAGATGCCTGCGCAGCCCCGGCACGGTGGAGGAAGCAGACCGATGACTCTATTTCTGATGCACCGGCAGCCTGACAATTGGCAAATGAACCTCTGCAGTTATGTGTTTCCCCTCTTTATTCTTTTCTCACAAAACTGGCAGGAACAGGGGTAGGAAAGAGATGCTGGCGGCAGCTGTGTTCAGTATGAAAAATGAGCAGCATATGCATGGGAGGCAGCTGGAGCCCAGCGCTCGCTGCAGCCCCTGCCACACTGGTTATTTCCCTCTCTCCAGTGGGGCCCCGTGCTTAACCCTTGCCTCGCTCCGTTGCTGCACGGACCGCGAAGGAGCAAATCAGCCAAACCCACAGGGACCCGAGGCCGCACCTGATGGTCACCAACACCCGGTGCCCCTGGACGGCAGCGCGTTCCCTGCGTTTGTGGCGTGCCCAGGAGCTTTAAGGGAAGTTGCAGCCCTGCTGGAATGGGCAGCATGTGTACACACAAAATAATAGACCGCAGCTGCTCCCAGAAGCAGATGAAACATTATCCTGGGTTTATAGATGAGGGACTAGCGCTGGTGAGAGCAGTGTAATGGGGCACAGCACAAGGGCTGCTGTCCGTTCCCGGGCTGCCTCAGCGAACCGCTGCTGCTCTTCCTCCAGAGCCTGCTCGGCTGAAGGTCTCTGCATGGCACTTTCTAGGGGCACACAGACGACGTCTGCAGCAACTTGCCCCAAAACGCTTGGGGCACCCCGTGCCAGGGCCAGCATCCCAATGCCACCCCTCTCCTGCCCGCCACAGAGGCAGAGCTGGAATTCCCTCTGCCGTGTGGCTTCTCCCCACTCCTGCCCTTACAGCATCCCCCCTCAAGCGCCTGGCCATCTGCCACCCCTGGCACGCACGGGGCGCGGAGGCCACATTTTGTTTACCCTCCTTGCTCAGGAGAAAGCCCACGGCTGCCCGGGAGGACGTGTCTCACCACCCACCTTGAAAGGGGCCCCACGTGTCCAACTGGCCGTGGCACAGCAGGGTGGGCAACCCCGCATCTGCCCGCTCCGAACAGACTCGCAGGCTGTGCTCTGCGACAATGTGGGCTTTGTTCCCGGCTCTGGCACGTCCGAGGGTGTCAATGACACTGAAAAGCTTTGACTGGCCCTTTCTGTTTGTTTTCTTGGCACACGCAAGTATCATTTAAATAGCCCAACCTCGGCTCTGCCCTGCACCTCGCGTGTGACCGACATTATTATTCACCAGCAGCTTCGCCCAGAGCATGGGCTGAGCAGAAAAGGATGGCTTCCAGCCCCTGCAGCTCCTACAATGCCCGCTTACCTCTCTGCCTGCTTTCCTGGGAAAGCATCACCCGTCCCAGGCTGGGCGAGCTGGGAGGACTGCGGGGCTCAGCCCCTGGATGCCCACGTCCCAGGGGACGTTGCCTTTCCAAGGGGATGGGGAGCTTTGGGGCAGTGTCCGGGGAGATTCAGTACAGCCATCCCAGACCCTGCTCGGCTCTTCTCTGTAGCCGGTCACAAAGGTCTGCTACACATTGCAAGGCAGGCACACAAGCAACCCTCGATTCCCCATTTTGTGAACCATTTCAAGGTTCTTCAAATTGTTTAAATACTGCAGAAACCTAGGAGGAAAGTCACAGGCATGACCCGTTTGTGTAATTTTATAGAGCCTTGAAAATCCAAAGCATTTGAATGCCCCAAGTAGCTTTAAAGGTCACAGAGTCGTATCATTACTGTTTTCACAGCCTGACTGTGGTCCTACTACTCATTTGCTCCAGGAACACTGCCATAGTCTCCACGGCTTTTTAGTAAGTATTGCTCTCTAACTACATTATGCTGTCCTTGCCAGTCAATTTTCTGCTACTCCATCACTTTCCCATTTGTATATCATTACATACGGCTGTCAAAAATAATTTAGGAACCTGACCACCAAGTGAGAAATGAACCCTCCTACATATATCCCAAACTCTCTAAATCTGAAAGAAAATGAGCTTTAAGCCCTTTCCCCCAAGGGAGGAAAACCCTGTCCCATGGCAGTTGTAGCACCTCGGCCCCGTTACCGCACACAGGCACCCCGGCGAGGGGGGCAATAACCAAAAAGAACATCTCAGGAGACAACACGGCAAAGTTTCGGGGACTACACCAAAACGGAGGTAAACAAAGAGCCGTCGAAACCCGTGGTTTGCTCTATGACTCTGTGGTTCTAAGGTGTGGCGTTCGCTCCCACCACGAGCCAGGGGCAGCCAGCACAGCAGGTACCCGGGCAGCCACCGCACACCCCCCGCCCAAACCACCAGGGGACCAGGATGGGCCGGAGTTAAAGATATTGTTTGCACTGAAGCCTCAAGACAATACACGTGGATTATTCCAATTTACTACTCTGAACGAGGCATTTTACTTTTCCCATAGGGATGCACATAGACAAAGCAACCGCGTGTCCCCGAGATGATCAGACTGAGCCACGTCTCCCAGCAGGGAGGAGGCTCCCGGAGGTGTCACAGGCAGCTATCGGCTTCCCACCCTTCCCAGCGCTGGCACCTTTTGATGCCCAAAAAACGCGTGGGAGAGACTCAACTCTCTGCCATGCAGCGGGAGCTGAAGAGGTGAGACGTCAGCGCTGTCGGTGCCGCAGCACAAATCGACTCCAGACATCTCACATGAAAACCCCGAGCTGTTCACATTAGTAACCGCAACAAGGAGACATTCACAGTGGTTTTCACTGACAGCTACGGTCGCTCCAGTTTCTTCCAGCATCCTTGGAAGCCATGGGACAAATTTGCTGCTAGTCTAATACTTTAACTCATTTCAATAGATTTATGCTGAGACTAAATTTGGCCCTGCATATTTCACTCCCAAGCCTAGTAATCCGTAGTGGAAATAATTTGCTGTTTGCTGCTCTGATGTTGCCATCTTTTCTCCCTACCGAAATGACAAAGACATCAGGCTCTCAAAGTCCAGCTGAAGAATAATTGGAAATCCAAAGTGGCACTAAGTGTTATTTTCTAAATAAAATGCATTCAATTACAGAATATGAGGCTGTAAAGCATTAAAAAAGATTTGGGGGGGGGGGTGCGAGTGGGAAGTATTCAAACCTTCAGAAACTTCATTATACGCACAGGGCACCCTCTATTCTTTGGGACAGGCAGGAGAGACAGCGAATGCAACACAACGCAAACATTTCCAGCAGCCCGTGCTGTCCCAGAAGAGCCTGGGTACCTCTGCACCGCTGGACCTCCATCTCAACTGTCGCACCGTCCCTGCTGAGGGTTACGTGTTCCCCCCTTCCACGACAGGCTGGCACAGCGGATTTTGCTTCCACCAGCACCTTTTGTTACACATTTCCCAGGTTGTTTTCAAACACAGGAAGTTTATTTCATTAAAGCAAGCACATATTTGCCAAATACTGATGGCCTGAAATGCTCCACCAACTCCTCTGGAGGTCCCTTGGGCCTGCCCTCAGCGAGGGGGTCCCACTGCAATTCCCTCTGTGCTGCCCAAACGCCCGAGGAGCCGTGGTCTGCGTGGGGTGTCCCCATCGTGGGCACCGTCCCCCGGCCACAGCAAAAGCCGACAGATGCTTGGAGGACGTACCGCAAACCCAGAGCAAAAGGGTTCGACCAGTTAGACACAGAGGGGAAAAAGCTGCTGCTGTCTGTATGCATTAGGCAAGGCGGGTGAGGAGAAATAGATGAAAGAAGAAGCAGCAGAGAACAGAGCAATATATTCCTGCTTCAGTGTTTGCAGTGAGATGCTGCAACGGGAAGAGAAGGCGCGGTACCAGGATGGGCTCCAAGATGAGGGATTCCAGATCTCCGCAGGTACGTGGCTGGCAGTGGGCCCTGGACATCAGGGTCTCCAAATCGCCCCTGTACCCTGCAGAGGAGGAACAGGTCCGGGCACACATCCTGGAGCCGAAAGCCAGAGTCTGCGTCGCAAGGTGTCTGCCACCTCTTTATATTAATAAGACCAATAACACAGCAGATGTGCGCAAAACTTCAGCAAACACCATAATGGCCATCAAGCAAAGGAGGACAAAGACAATCGTATTTCACACAGCAGGAGCTGGTAAACCCATGCTTAGAGCGACAAAGTCACAGCCAAACAAACATGACCCCAAGTGGGATCTATGGCTCTGGCAGGCACATCCTCAGCCTACACAAACAGGGAAAGATGAGATGCATTTATCTCAGATACTTCATTTCAACAGCTTTCCTTAACAGCTCTGGCCCCCTGAATTAATACATATTGCCAAGCAAGCTGCAGAGCAGGCTCGCAGTGGGGGAGGTATAATTATTTACATGTCTGTTCACTGTTCCCATAGAAGGATTAAAGATCAGGTGAGATTTCTTTGCACACTAGTTTGGTTTTGCCTTTTTTTTTTTTTAAGAGAAGATAATTGTCACTTGAAATCATTCAGGTGCAGATGCAACAAATTGCTGACCTGCGGCTGATCTCAAACAACGGCGATGGTATCTTGACTCCACCGATAAATACACACTCGCAATGGGGGAGAGGGGAGAACAGCCTACACATAACTGAAGATGGATTTATTCCAGCCTTTGCTATAAGGCTGAAGGCTGGGAAGCCAAATCCCCCTCTCCCAGGGTTTCATTAGCTGGGAATGGCTTTCTAACGAGATTTACACAATCTAGCCTGGAGCCTACACATTTTGCTCTGCACCCAAAGACAGTAACAACAGGGAGCTAAGGAGATGCCTTCTTTCTCTCTGGTCACCCATAATTCAGGACTGTTACACTGCTGCCATCAATGTGATTACACAGAGTGCAAAAATAAAATAAAAACCTGCCCTTCTATAGCATTAAGTCTCCAATTTCAACTGACCCAAGCCAGGAAAATTTATAGTTATGGGGACCACATTCAGCCCATTAGGAAAGGGGAGGAAATTGCCAGCTGGGATCTAAATGACATTCTCACCTCTCCTTCCACCGGCCAGGAGCCCAGCTGGGGCAAGCAGCCCCCCCTGTGTACATCGCAGAAGGGGACCGGGGGGCTATTTCAGGGGGCCTTCTCTGCAGGCGGAGTGGTGGCAGGTGGAACCGTGGTCCCAGGCCCCACTGCACCCCTGCAAGGACAGGGAGAGCCCTAAGCCAGCCATCGCCTTACGCACTTTGATGGGTTAAGGTCCTTCGTTGGATGGGATGCAGTTTGTCTGGAATGGCGCATCCTCTGCTGCAGCAAACCCACCCCCGTACAGAGCCTAAAGCCAGACCCCCCGATACCATGCTGCTGCTGTACAGGGATGCTTCTCCCACAAGCTCAACACCTCCTCCAGCATCCTGCTCGGACGAGATGATAGGGGCTGAGCTGGGTCCCAGGCCACCAGCCTGGACCACGCGCACTGAAAGCAAAGACCTAAAATGGAAAAATCCAGCCTCTCTTTGCCTAACAACTGCAGTCTGCACACTCCTCTCTGCAGTCACAGGAATGCTGTTTCTGGCACAGTTTCTCCAATAACGCTATTCTAGTATGGTCAGCTCTTTTTGGATGGAAGAATTTTAAGCAAATTCTTTTTGTGGGCAGGACTATCGGCTCACTCACACAAAGGCCCAGCCACACAAGGAGGAGTTATTTTTTAACACCCATCCTCCCCTTTGATTCCTCCCCAAATTAAAAAACAACAACAACAAAAAAACAACAAAAAAACCCACCCCAAAAAAAACTTATCGTCATGTTCTCATGCAGATATTAATAGCACCCAAGACACTGACAGTTGCCTGCCTGTGAGTCACTTCTTAAAGGGATGGGAAAAAGCCTGCAACAACTGTGGTTTGTTAGGAGACAATGAAAATATCATTCATGAACTGTATTGCTAAAGCCCATCCTTATCACAGCAGATTAGACGGGAGATGTTCACGTGTGTCACGCGTGTCCAGCGCAGCCGGGTCTACCAGGGGCTGACTGTCACACAGCCTTTGCCCGGACAACCAGCAAGAGAAGCAGCTGGCAGTCGGGCAGGCAGCAATCCTTTACCAAATTCTACCTTAAACGTCCGTTGACTTTGGCCTTTTGGGTTTTGATTTCTATCATGGTAGTGCTCTGGAGTCCACAGCACTGACCAGGATCGTTAAGTGTGGCACTAACAGAGCAAAAGGTCCATCCCTGCCTCCGACAGTCTGCTGGGTCGTTGTGACCCCGGGCTGAGGCAGCACGGAGCCCACCAACACTTCCATCCATCTCAGCTGCTAAGAGACCCTCGGTGCTTGGGTCTTCTTTCTGGGCCCCTGTACTATCCAAACCTTCTTATTTCTTCACTGCTGCTATGGGATTCCAAATGGGTCTTTTAATTCAATTATTTGAAAGCATCTCTGATGTCCTGACAATCTAATTCGGTCTCCTCCAGGTCTTTCAATACCACGTGCGGGAGAGCGGCAGGCACCATCCCACCCATGTGATGCGCTCCCAATGCAAGTGCTCCAGCTCTCTGAGCACTCAACTCAATTTCTGTTTGAAAGGAAACATGAATACTAATTAAACAGCCATAAGGACACAGAGCAGATAAATGCGTGTTGCAAGAGAAACCAAAGAGACACACTCTGAAGTGGAGCCAGGGAGGGGAGGAGGCAATGTCTCATTGTTTTTGGTGGCACAACTTCAGGACAGTGCTCATCACTTAAGTACTCCTATAACCAACCAAACCTGGTGTTAGACGAGCATGCTGGACTTCCTCTGCTGCCTTAAAACCTGCCTTCTCCTCCTCCACTGCGACATCCATGGCTGCCCTGACTTCAGTAATACACATCTGAAACAATATTTTGTTCCATCTGAAAGCCGGGTAAAGCAGTATTTATGTGCCAGCTTCCAGCACGCTCCAAAACACCCCTGCCAACTCCTCTGCAACTGAGCAGCCCTCTGGGCTGCAGTCAGTAGACTGGAAGGATAACAATCATCTGAAACATCACCTTTTCCTGCCACTTCTTAGACAAAAAAAAAAATCCAACATCTCCAATTTTTGCCTAACAAAGGAAGGTGAGCAGTCACGGTAGGAAGACTGGATTACAGAGAGTGGACCCTGCCTCTCTGTTCAGCCCTTTGCAAACACAGCAGAAGCCCACTGCTTGAGACCCTGCTCGCGTCAGTTTTAAACACGAAATACTCTGCCCTGCGTTGTCTGCCCAGACAAGGGGCAGCTGAAATCGGTGATGCTGTTCTGTACGTACTTGGGAAGGACAGAGCTATGGAGATGCTCTAGATAACATAGGTACTTCAAGACAGAAACGGCAAAATCCAACTTCAGCTTTGGTTTTTGCCATCCAAACCAGCAGTTTGGCCCTGTCAGAGGTTCAAGGAGGTTTGGAGGAAAAAGATAAAGCTCCCGGTCTGGGAGGAAGAAAAACCCAGAATCTATTAATACTCACAGGTGTAGCTTGGCAACAACAATGCACACGAAAATTCATCTAACACTCCAGGGCTGCCATGACAGATCAACCTATTGCTCAGTCAAGCCTGGAAACACGCCGCCAGCTACGGCCACTTCCAGCTGCTTTGCTGGGATGGGAGCTCGCTCCCCAAGCTCCCAAGGACCCGGCCAGCTGCACGGCACCGCAGCCTCCACCGCGCCGGCATCGCCTTCAAGGAGCACCCCCCTTTGGGACGGGCACTTGGGGATTTACTGGTGAAGGTTAAATGCTTTCAAAGTGATTTTGTGCACTGAAATCACCTGTTTATGAAATTATTTTTTTTTAAAAAGGTACATTTCTAAGAGTCCATGTGACTAACTGCACCTGGGAAGGTGATGCTCACGTTGATGAAGACTTTATAAACTACTTGTCACTGCAAACCATGACCAGTGCCTTCTCGTCCTATACTGACCTCACTGTGACTACAGAGCACCAAACTGAACAGCGATGAAACGAAGAAAGGTTCTTTGTTACGGGACTATGGATTTGGGAGGTTTCAGTTCAATCTCTTCCTTTGCCATAGATTTCCTGTGTGACTTAGGATAGGTCACGTAGCATCTCTATGCTTCAATTCCTCATCTAAAAAGTGATATTGCTGCTCCATCTCATAGGGCTTTGGGGAGGATAAATTTGTCAGCGGGTAGCAAAATGCTCGCAGGCTGGTGGCGTTTGCTGCAAAGCAGCCAGTGAAAATTCGGCAGCTGTGATAACCGAACAGGCAGGTAAGCACAGAGGAAAAAGAAAGAGGGAAAACAACAATCTCCCCGTGCAAGGAGCACTTTCTAAGCTTGATTACAATAAAAATGATTTCCTTTACACCCGCACAGAAACCTTCAGGCCCCACTGTTATTTCCCCTCACACAGCCCTCTCCAGCTCTGCCGAACGCTGTGCTCCTCTTGGTCTGGTCCCCAGCAAACTTGGCAGAGGAGGGTCCCGAGCAGGGCCCTGGGCACAGCTGGGGTTGGCACGCAGCCCCCCACCCCGCGGCGCAGAGGGGCGGCCAGAGTGTTTAGTCTGCTGGGCACATTCCTGTGCGCTGCTAAAATAAATAGCAGATTATTGATGGAGCTCCTTTTCCCCACTAGCATTGGCCAGAAATGCCAGAATTATCAAGCGACTCATGAGGACGGCCCAGGGATGGGGCTGGAGGGACCCCCAGGCTGAGGGGTTTCTTCTCAGACAGCTCTGGCAGGGTTTGGTGCTCAGGATTTTCATTTGGGGTGCTGAACTTGCCTGCTCTCCAGAAATGTCCCAGGGAAACCCCTGCACCACTCTCCATGCCCCCACATCCATGGTCTGGCACGCTCTAGAAAATCTCAACATTTTTGTCACAGCAAAGTTTTAACAGGGGAAATATTTTGCCAGGGAAGGAGGAGGGAAAACAAGAGCAACCCCCACAAACAGTTGTTTTTCTGCTCTGCAACCAGCCTTAACTTTTATATTTAGTCCCAGCCTGCAACACCATTACAGCCAGCTCCCCTGGGGCACATCCCGTTTTCAACCTGTCTGGAACCTGCAGGAACTTTTTTCTGAACTTTTCGAATAGTTTGGTGGGAATTTGGTTTTAAAGCTGAATACTTTTTTGTGTTCAAGCTGTGCCAGTGGGACTGGCCTAAGGGTCCTACCAGCTGAGTGCATTCAGAGGTTTGGCCGGGGACTTGAGACTGCATTTTTTAGCCCTGCTCATTTCAAAATTATCACAGCAATCTGTGTTTGTAGTTGTATTTCCCTCCACTGATCTGAAATGAAACAAACAAAACAAACCCAAACCAAACCCCAAAGCACTGAAAGCCAAAACCCGGTCCATCTGTTTTTGCAGAACCTTTCAGAACCTTGAGGGGAAAAAGTAGAAAATGGCAAAGGATGCTCAGAGGTTAAGACTTAGGGTGGATCAGAACTCTCTTAAATCCTTCTGCCCCTTTGAGCCACAAAATTCAGTCTGAGGCTGATTCTGAGGCTGAAGGAAGAGCCAGGAGCCAAGCCTGGAGAGGAGACTGCTGGAGGGGCCTCTCAGCTGCTCCCCATCCCGCTCACAGTCACCCAAAAAAGTGGGTGCCCCATCGTCTGGAGCTTTCCAGGCTCCCAGGTGCACATGCAAAGGCTGTGTCCAAGGCGGCGCTGGGTCAGACAACTCGCCGTCCCTCCTTGCAGCATCCTCCGGTCTGAGCTCATGGGGAAAAGATTCAGCGGGGCAAGTGCCTGCACATCCTCTGTGCTCACTTCCAGCAAACTTCATAATAATAAAGTGATACTCTATACCGTATCCCTTTTTCCATTTCACCCTCCACTGGATCATTTTATGCATCTATTCCCATTGCTAATTCAAACTAATTAAAGTATAAAATAGAATAATTTGTGCAATTTCAGAGCTCCCCTCACCATATTGTGAGTTATGTTTCTTTTTTGTTAGTGCCCGGTGTGAACAATTCCCCTCCTCACCGGCTGAATAGCCGCCAAACTCATTTGCTGAGAAGACAAACGATTACAGCAGCGTAGGAAGGGGGGAAGAAAAAAAAGTTTAAAAAGCTCTAGTAGAGAGAAAGAGGAGTCTGAGGTTTGCTTTTAAATTTCATAGCTGAGCATTGAGTGTGAAATTTCAGATTTCTCCTTCAAGTAATTTTCTCTCTGGAGAGCACAGTTCTCTCCCTCTCCCATTGCTTCGATTAAGGATGGAAGTTTCGTGTGCGTCTGTCCATCCAAACACGCAAATCCTGCAGCAAACCCCCAGCTCCGCAGCGTTGCCTGCATTGCTCAGACTCAGCCACGAGCATCATCCACCGAGAGGCATCAGAAACCTCGGCTTCCTTTCCAGAAGGCGCAGGGCTGGTGGCATCGAATCTGGAGGGACATTAGGTCTTCTATTGAGGATGTCAGCGGTCCCCTTACGAACACCCGAGGCACTGGTGTGGTGCTGAGGAGGAGGAGGAGCTCTGCGTGTGTGCGTGCACGCAAGGGAAATTCTGGAGATATTTCAGGACTGTGGTTGCTTGCCTGAAAATTAAACAATAGGTCTGTGGATGAGGAGGAATTGGAAAGGGAAGTAAATGCCGAAGCAAACACATGGGAACCCTGTGACTGGCAGGGATGAAAAATAGACTAATACAAAGAAAAAACAAAGCAAACCAAACAAACCCTGAAAGCAAACCTAGCAAGCACTTGAAAGAAACAACCACATAAGCAATGTCTAAAATATCACTCATTTCGTAAAAAAACAAACCCACTGACCTCGACACTGAACTTCTACATGAGGGCATTTTTTACCACTTCTTCCAGGAAAATTTAATTTTCAAGTATTCATTACCTCAAAGACTTCTGCACTGAACTCCAGACCCTTCAATGCTCCAACGTTTTGTGTCTGGGCGTAAACCCGAGGAGGCGGCGGGGACACCCTGGAACCAGCCCGGACCCCGACCCTGCAGCCCCAGGGCGGCCGGGCGCTGCACCCCTGACCAAGGGACTGTCAGCAGGGCACGACAAGGCGACCGCACGCTGTCCCACCCGGCCGGGCTGGGGGGGTTTGGGGGGTCAATTGATGTTAATTAACACATCCTTCTTGTCAGGTAGATACTGTTAATGATCTCAGACAAGTTTTTAGCTGAATTTCTTAATTATTCCTAATTGACGATAGGGAGGAAAGTAGGACAAAAAACCTGCATCGACTTCATGAATTTTTAGCGTGAGCAGGTGGTGGTGGAAGAGGAGGGCACAGAGCTGGTGCCAAGCTCCCCGTGGAGCACAGCCCTCCCCCGGGGACAGCAGCTCCGCCGCAGCAAGGACTGTGTCGCTCCGG
Source organism: Cariama cristata (assembly GCF_000690535.1). NCBI lineage: Eukaryota > Metazoa > Chordata > Aves > Cariamiformes > Cariamidae > Cariama > Cariama cristata. Next base: position 74,414 of record NW_009607637.1, on the reverse strand, counting down.
GGGGATTCTGTCCCCATCCTGCGCTCCCTCCTTCATCCCCCTACTCTACTCCCTCTTTCCCCCAGGTTACGGCTATTCCATGCCTTTCTGGCAGCCGCTGTGGAGGAACACAAGTGGGGCGAGTGTGTTTACAGACCCCAACGTGCAGGAGCAGCAGGAGGGCCCAGCCAGGCTGGTGACACTGAGGGTCCTAGGCAGGCCGTGCACGGGGCCAAATCCTGCTGCACCTGCAATTGTCTGCACGGGCATGGGATGATTGGGTGGAGTAGGTCACGGGAAGCAGGATTTTGGACACCTTTGGTGGGATTCAGCTGAGCCATTTGCCCTGTCCCAGTGGTTCAAACTTTGCTAAGATTACATCCAGCTAACTGGCTGTTCAACTAGCAGATAATGTAGTTAAAAATTTAATCGGTTCAATTTTTCCTTCTTGATGACTCCAGACCCTTTTATCCACATCTCTTGCATTTTTTATTGTGTTTTCTCAGTTCTTTTCAGGACACCATCAGTGTTTACAGCCTTGCCACTCCAGAACTGATGGACTTCCTTGTTTTTCTCAGCTCTCTCTCCAATTCCAACCTCTTCTAAATCATCCGGGCAGCCCCCGTCTGCCTCCCTCTCAATCAGCATCCAGAAACTTCAGTCCAAAGCAAAGCAGTTTTCCCAGGACTTAAACATCTCAGGGTTACAAGACAGGGAGCCACGCAACAAATTACCCTCCGAGACTCCCGCAGATCTGCACCTCCTGACACAGGGGCATTTGCAAAGCAAATATTTCACAGCGAACAGAACAGACTAAAAGACAGTTTCTTTACCTAAAGCCACAATGATATATATGGAAAGGGGGGAGGGGGGGAACTTCACTCGGTGGAAAAGCAACAGGTCTGAGCGAGCTCTGGCAGCATTGCCGGCTCCTTCTGCCCTCCCTGGAGCGAGGGGCCAGGAGCACACACGGCGAGATGCTCACAGCCAGGCCAATACTGGTCATACTGGCCAATGCCCCCCAGTGCCGACGCATGCCCAGTAACCATGTCTAGAGCACTGCTCCTCGCTGGTTAAGAGACAAGGTTGGAGTAAAGCGGCTGCAAGCCCAGAAAACAGCTCCTTCCACCTCTTCAATCCAAATAACCTCCACCCTTCCCAGCACAGCCCCAGCAGCAAGCGCTGGCCCCCTCCCAGGGCCCGGGGATTGTCCCCTACAGCGGCTGGCACCGGCTCTGCCCTCCCCGCTGCCGACCCCTTCTCACCACGGTGTGAGGGGAATCTGTAGGGGCCAGGGTTAAATCTTCGCTGCCTCCCACCAAGCGACGGGTGGGAGCACAGCTCTGCTCAGAAGACTCTGCCAAGGGTCTCCGAACTCCGTCAGCTGGGTATGAGAAGGTCCCACCAGCCACGAGAAATCGCCCAGGTGCTCTAGTCAGTGCTTGCCCCGAAAGAACAAAAAGTCAGCCTACACCCTCCAAACCCTCCTTGCCTTGCCCTAAGGCAAGGTTAGCCTGCAGCGGGCACGGAGGGGCTCAGCACCACGCACGCAGGCAGACCGACCACGGAGCATTTGATACTCGCTAGAGGAGCAAAGGATTCCTCGGTACATCTCAGGCTACAGAGGCCCATGGCCCTCTGAGCTCTGCCGTGCTAATGGATGTTATCTGCATTTCACTGGGTGATTATGTGCTATTACTTCTACCCGGGAATGGTGAGGTTCCCAGTCACAGAACAGGATGCTGCTCTGTTATGTACCATATAAAAACAGAATGAAATCATCCCCCTGTGGCAGAATTAACCACCAAAGTAACTATGGATGAGCTGAGAGCAGCAGTGCTTCTGAGGCAATGAAATGCGCAGGGATTTTGGAGGATGCGTACAGAAGATGAATTTTGCATTTGCAATGTCCTGGCCAGGTATCTCATTAGGAAGGGGCTGCTTCACCCACCAGGGAGCAGACCCGCACTGCGTGACCTCGGCACCTCATCAAACCATTTTACGTGATTAGCACAAACAAGTGATAGATCATTAGCCAAAAAAAGTGTTGGACAATAAAGAAGGAAAAACACGTCTTAGCACAGCGTGTCTGCGGGTGGGGAAGACGCAATGAGAGGAGGGGGAGTGTCGGCTCTGGGGTCTGGTTCCTTTGCACCTACACCAGCACCCTGCACCCACTGCCGCCTCCGGCACCCACAGCCTGCAGCCCCTGCAGTCAGGGCTTACAGCTCTGCCCTGCTGGACCACCTTTCTCTTCCAACAAGCCCTGCAAGTGTTTTGATCAAGCTGTTTTAAATTTCATGTTTATAGCCCTTGATTAGGTGGTGAAATCTTTTGGAGATGGCATTCCCTGCCCTGGTGCCTGCCATGCGTTTGATTGAGCCTCCGCTCGCTCCCAGTTTAAAAATAACAAAATTTGTTCTTCTATCAAGAGCTGCAAAAATTTTTGGCCTCAGTTCTGCTGATGCTTATATAATCTCGGTGCTGAAGCATGCCCACCACCTCTCACAGGGTTAGATGCGATTGCTGAAGGTGTACGTGGGAGCAAAGTCAAACCTGGTGCCTGTGAAACCAGCGCTGCAACAGTTTGAACTTGCACAGAGAGCAGACAGAAATGCACCCAGCTTTCATACATTAAAAAAACCCTACCGTCTCCCTGACTCGCAGACAATTAGTGCTTCAGGACTGAATTACAAAGGCACTGTTTCTCAATATAACCAGCACCTCTCCTGTAAGCCTCAGTCTTTCCCTCTGAAAGCAAGAAACCGGAGATTTTCTGCACGTGCAGGGGTTGTTGGTGTGGGCTCCATGACACACTCACCGTTAAAATGGGAAGATTTTTAATGTGTGTGTGGGCTCTTGGCGGCCCCACGACATTTGTCACTAGTTTTGCCCCGCATTGCCATTAACCCCTCGCCTGCTGCTCGATCGCTGCGGGTCCCAGCCCTGGGTGCACCCTCACATCTCACCGTCCCAGCGGAGACCAGTGAAGCAGCTGACGAGCCCGTCACGACAGCAACGCTAACGATTACACTTCAATATTTTACTTTGTGCTTTGCCTCCTGATGAAAACTGTTAATTGAATTTGTCTGTCCATGAAAAACCAGAGGCAGCTCACGCTGGGCACCGGCTGAGAAGAGCCACGGTGCGAGTCCTCTCGCCGTCGCTGTGCCGGTCCCTCCCAACACTGACCCCCCCACCGCACCTACTGCGATTTCGGTCTGGGGGCACGGCGTAACTCTGCCAACGCCTGCCAGCCCCGCTGCTATTCCCATCCTGGCACCCCACGTAGCTCTGCTCATGTAACACGTCTCCATCTCAGCAGCATCCCGTGCTATCCCAGCCTTGCTCAGCTTGTGGGCAGAAACGGTGTTTGCTTGCTAGAGCAATGCTGAGAAATGAATTTCTGCTTTAAATAGTCAGGGTCAGAATCGTTTCTCTTTTGCCGTAAGAGCTATTTGAAACCAGGTGCAGAGAGAAGAGAGCCTATAAAAGCTCCCAGTAAGCACCCTTAAATCATGTGGTTAAAGAACTCAGAATAAGTGGCTGGAAGCAAAATTTCTTTATCCTTCTCTCCCCCAGACTGGGTTGTGCAACTGTTGCTTCTGTGCTTTGTGGGAGTGAAATCAAATGTCAAATATTCTGCTTTGGAAGAAGTTGGCAACGAAACATGAAAGGCTCACGGAGAGCTCAACAGGACTGCGGATAAATTGGAGCGAGGCACAGACGGGGCTGGGACAGGAGCCAGGAGGAGTGGGGAAGGACTGTGCCTACAACCACAACTCCAGATTTTAGGATGAAGCGACTACTTTCCCCGGTGCATCTGAGCATAAAGCTGATCCTAGCTGCTGCAGGCACAGAAGGAAGACGGGCTTCATACCGAAATGTTACATCTACTCTTTGTTGGGAAGCATCCACACATCCCAGTTTATTCAGCGCAATCACAGTCCAACACAGAGCATCGCGTCCCACCGCTGGTCTGTACCTAGCACCACAGCCACAAGAGCTCAAGACCTGCTACCGATCAGTATTGGGGAGCACACTTAGCTGAATTCCACACAAAAAACAAACCATTTTTTTGAAAGACGTGTTTTGACACAGGCATGTATCCTGTTTCTTTCTCAGCAGATACTTAAAATCACAGGCTCTGGACAATCCTCCCCCAGTACGTTAACATGCAGCACACCAACGCTAGGAACAGCTGCTCTCTATGTCATTTTACTGTGGCAGAATTTCATTTTGTTCCAGATTTCAAGACTTCAGAAGACTTTCTTACCGTATATTCTCAGCACTTCTGAGGGCACTTCCCACCATTTACAGCCTCAGCCCTCTGAAGCTGGTGGACCTTGCTCCTTCTCTCAGTACTGACCCCTTTTCAACCATCAGGCTCCTTTATATAGCGCTCAGGAAAAAATATATTCTCCCCTCCACTTTGCTGAACTATCACGTTGCCAGGATTAGGGCAGCGGGGTCACAGGAGCTGACAAAATCCATATGTAACGGCATGCCGGGACTTCTGAACTCAAAGCACGCATCTCCACAAGGGCAAAAGGCAAACCCTACAGCGAGTCCTGCAAAAGAAGGAGGGACGGCATCCCTCCGCTCCTGGATTCTCCCCCAAGGCCAGTGCTTTGCCAGAGCTGTAGTTGGAAAAGGAATTAATGTTCCAGGAATATTCTATTATTTGCTAATTCCCTTCACATCTTTTTGTTTCACAATTAAGCAAATTAGCACTTTGATGAATATTAAGAGGCTCTCGCCTCATAAAAGATGAGTTGGAGGCATTCCCACTGGATTTTCCTCCTAAGTAAAACAGTTCCTCAACTGTTTGAGATACAAGCTGGACTGTTTCTTCCCTGGCGAGAGCGCGAGGAGCACATGGCTCCTGGAGGAGATGACCACAGCAGTAACATTTTAATGAAATAATTCAATTTCAAAATTTGCACAGATCCTTATTATTACCATCTAATCCAAGTCCACGCTGGAATGGGATCCTAAATTTGTGGCTGTTCATGGCAGTTCCTATCACTGAGTTGCTATAACAAGCATATAATGCCTTCTTTAACCACAGGGATTCATTCACAGTTAAGTCTTTTAGCAGGAAGAAGACTTTGCACTCTTCAGAAGTATTTATTCCGTGGCTTTAAATAACTTTATAGCCAAGCTAAGTATTTGCCAATTATTTTGTTTTGCTACAGGTTAGCAAAACAGTTGTGCTGCTTTGGGAGGAGCTGTAAGCTCCCTAGTGCAAGGCAAGCTGTTATGGTAGCTGCTCGCTCTCTCCCTCCATCCGCAGATCTCCGAGAACTTCGCGCTGATACCTCTCCGCAGCATCTCTCCCGGAGCAGGCGGGAGGGAGGACAGAGATTTGTTTACCAGCAGACGTGGAAAGCTGTTAGTGACCAGAGGGTTAACTCAACACAGAACAATTTAATAGCATCCAGACATCTTCAGATGCAACCCTTCTCCTGTCTCCACCACCCACGAGGCACCAGCTCTATTATTCTGAATTACACAGTGGTGAGTAATATAATAGCCAGTAAAAACGCTCAACCATTGAGCCAGTGAACCCAGAAGTCTGGCTTAATGGTGGGGACTTCGTGTGTTTTCTTATCTTGGAAGAGAACAGAAGGTCCCAGATGATTTACATTGTGCTGCCCCACCTACGCAACAGACTCCCATGGACCATCAGCCATAGATGCCCATTATAACCATTTTGGCCGTGCTTTTTGGGTCCGGGGTGGGCACCACCTCAGGGTGGGAGCAGAACTGGCACAGCAACGGACGGTACAGCACAGACTCAGTGTTAACGTTGCCTGCAGAGCACATACCCACACTGCGCTTGGTCCCACCTCTGTGCACTAGCATCATTCGTTTGCAACCACTTAAAATATATCGGTAAATGAATAAATAAGTAAATAAAGCCATCATAAAGGATGCTTAGACAAAGCTATGCAAAACCACATCCTGCCAGCCTCGCTGCAGGGAGTGAAGCTGTAATATGCTTGTGGCTCAGGATCTCGTTGTCTGGGCAGGGATGGTTCAGAGCCCCAAACCACAGTTCCTCCACAGCAGCTCAGCTCAGTTCCCGACACTTGCAGACAAGAATAAGTGGGCACAGCTCTCTGCCCTGCACGCTGATGACAAACTCTGGTCAGAAACAAGACTGAGCTTCTGCTACTGCTCCATCTACCCGTACCGATCCCTGCACCATGGGGCTCAACACACAACCTCAGCTCCACGTGCTCCGACACCACACTCCTTATGGAAGGAAGCCACAACCACGGAGGTATGGAAGCAGATGCCTTACCTGTCGCTCCGACATGACGTACAGATACTTCTGATCAATGGAGAAGGCCATGTCTCGAAGGACTGGGCTCCCGTCCTTGAAAACTGTCACCATTTCATACTGAATTCCACCATGGGGAGGACCATCTGCTCGGATCTGGAAGAAGCACAAACAGTTACAGGTGATTTCATAGCGGCCAAAATCTAATTTTAGTTTGGGGGTGGGGCAGTGAGGGGAGGAGAACGAGGTAGGAGAAGGAATCTAATTCAAAATCTCAGCTCACAACCTGGAGACAGAGCAAAGAGCTAGCAAGCAACATGCGGGCGCAGGAATTAAAGCAAAGGCTTCTTCTCCACTGAAATTGATGTGATTCCCCCAATCCACGAGAAAGAACGAGAAGTTTTTTGGTTGCAAGGGGAGTACACAAACTGCCAGCATGCTGTGACTGACCATAGGCATTCAAGAGTAACGAAGACTGTAAACTTTTTAGATTCTCTCTAAAATAAGCCTGAAGGAAGACCACAGGACTCCACATGCAGCACAACAAGGCCAAGATACAACAGAGATTTTTTTTTTCTTCTCCAGACACATAAAGAATGAGACTCGGACAATCTCCATCACCTCTTGCTGCCACAGAAGCCTCCTACAATACCGTCTCTGCCTAAAACTTTGGAGATGCTGCTGCCATCCCATTACTTTCAAATTTGTGAGATTCAGCAAGGTAAAACCAGTGCAGCCCGTACTGCTGAGTGAGCCGAGAACTAACACGGTGGCCACACAGCCTGTTCAGTTTGCTGGGCTCCCAGTACCCATCCAGCCCACCAACAGACAAGTCCCCGCTCCTGCAGGAAAACCTGCCCAAGCTGTGACAAATCCCGTCCCTGCCAGGAGCGGCTGCTGTTGAGGATACGCCACCACTTCCAAAAGTTAATAATTTATGGCCTTGGGGGCTGTGCAAGGGGAAGGGAGGAGGATAAACAAACAATTTACATTGTCTTTCCTACCAGGATTTGCATATTTGGATAGCCATTTGATTGCAACATGGTGTCTACATAGCTGAAAACACTGGCAGCTGTCAGGCAGGGAGACGAGAGCAGTCGGGGGAGCCAAGGGCTTGGTGGAGCCGCTGCCGGCCCCATGGCTCACAGCGACAGTGATGCTGTTCGAGGGGGGCCAGGACCGCGCTCGACAGGAGGGGTGTCCGCAGCTCGTGCACGCTGCCCTGCGAGGAGAGGGATGCACGGGGGACTGCCCGTCCCTGGAAAAACCTCTTATCACAGAGATGCCATCTGCTGCAGCCTCATGCCGAGCTGTCTTGCCGCATCCCGTTTTGCTGCTCAATTACTCCCTGCCTGGCTGCGGTACGGAGGAAGAGGCACGAAGAACCGGCTTTGGACAAGTCTAAGCCTTCAGATGAGGCAGGATGGAGCAGCATAGCAGGATGTCTACTTTTTCTGGTTCATGTCCCCAGGAGGTAAGAGAGCAGGTTGTTAAGCATCGTAAGATTTATCTGAGAAATGTGCCACCCCAGCTGGAAATACAAGGATATCATCACACTCATAGAGCAAAGCTTCCCTGCACCCTCCTCCAAATAAATCCTCTTCTTGGAAAGAGCCCTGATGCCTCCTGCCATGTAAAGACGTTGGGTACACAAACACATTTATTTTCTGGATTTCTCTCTTTTCTCCTTATCTTCTGAGTTTTGAATGATACAAAAGAACATCAGGGGTGAATCTGAGTGGTCTGGATTAACACCCACAGCCAGACACAGGGAGCCTCTGGCAGGATTCAGCAGGCAGCCCAAGCCTGGCTCAAAAGCCCTGAACTTCCAGAAAGGAAAATTCAAAAAAAGGCAGAAGGTCAAATCCTGCTTTAGTTGCACCTGTGAGAATAAGGATACCTCACTGACTTCATGAAAAACTAGAGGCAGGTTGAGACCAGTATGAGACCACTGCCTTGCTGGGTGTTGCAAACCCGGGCGACCCACTGCCCATGCAGACACCGCTGCCATCCCCCACGCCAGCCTGTGTCACGAACACAGGGACAAGGCTGCAAAATCACCTGAGGATAAATAGCAGGGACACTGGGCTGTCAGGGACACACAGCCGCTTCCATGCAAACACCTGATTAATGGCCAAACGGGAATGGAAACACTGGACATGAAGGATCAGCAGCCTTTGTGAAAAACAACTGTTTTTCAGAGTTCCCTCGGGGCACCGGCAGCTCGTTAAATTGAGCTTCTTTCTAGTAATGAGGTCAGACAGGGCTAATAAAGAGAGATACCACTGGACAAGCCTTGTGCAGGCCAATTCCAACTGGGAATTGTGGCTGTGGGCTGGAAACAGCACCACGTGCGTGATGGCTCCTCCAGCCTGGACACGTGCTTGGAGCTGTGCCTGGGACAGAGTCGGAGCCCTTTGCAGGGTGCTGGGTGCCCTCAGAGGCAGGAGGAGCAGCCTGGGGTCTCCCACCGAGCCCGTCAAGGTGAGATGGCTCCACGCTGCTCAGAGACCACAGGACAAGAGGAGAGCAGAGCCCGCTGCTCTCCCGTCCCCCACGCTGTGGCGTGTGTTACACCCACCCAGGGACCCCCCCCAGCCCAGAGCACAGCGCCAGAGACGCACCCACTGCCACCAGGATGCTCCACTACATCTCTTCCTGAGGGTTTGGTTTCCATGACAACAAATGATGATGTCAGAGAAGAATGATGATTCCTGTGAATGCGGAAGAAGAAAGGGATCATCTCCACAGCAGGAAGCTTCTTGTTGACGTCTGGAGAGAGATAATTCCTCTGCCTACCTTAGGGGTGCCCTTGCAGTGCCAGACAACTACTGACCCATCACTGGAACAGTGGCGTCGAACCAACCCTACAAGTCTGGGTTCATCCCCGAGCCCAGGCTCCGGGCACCGCGATGCTGGAGAGGGGAGGAGTGGGATGGGGCTGGGCTGCCCATGGTCATCGTTTTTTACATCCCCCTAACTCTACCAGTTTTTCCTCTCTCATGACACGATGATGGGGCACGGGAAGGATTTAGGAGAAAGATGCAGAGGGAAGCGGTGCAGGTCGGAATGGGTGGGAACGTGGTGAAATGGGGAGCAGGCGGGTATGGGGAGAAGCACATCGGTGCAATGGAAACCAGAGGTGTCCAGGATCAAGGGTGTGTTCAGCCACCTGAGAGACAGCAGAGACTGGGAGGACAGATCACAGGCTCACACACTTGGACGTGAATCAGAGAAGACGTTTGGGACAGATGCAGTGCTTTCCTCCATCACTCGAGGGATGTTTATAAATATAGCTTGAAAAGTGCCTAACGACATAACCTGAAAATCCAGTTATCATCCCTGGCTCAGAGGACACGGGGCCAGCAAAACGCCCTACGTGACGGAGCAGAACGGGACTCAGTTCAGGGAACTGCAGCCCTGCAAAGGCACCGCGCAGATTTGTGTGTCTAATACCCCCAACAACACCGACTGCAGGCACAAGGTCTGCATTACCTTAAGAGAATAGCAAAATACCATACTGTGTCACATAAATGTTGCAGTGTAGCACCCGTGCATGAGCCACTCAAGGATCTAACATGACACGAAGCTCCAACGTACTTACTGTACTAAAGTTTCTCTCAGGCGTTTTGCCCAGCCTATGCCAGAGCTAAGATACATCTGGATTCCCTTCCAGTTCCCCACAGCAGGCTCCCATTAGAAGACATTGAATCTCTTTATAGGAACTTTCCACGATTAAATTACCTGTCCGTTTGCATTATGAGTGTTTCAATGAGGCTGACTCATGACGAAATGCCTGCTGCCAGAAAAAACAGCTGAATAAGTCCATGCACGAAGGGACTGATACCCCATCCTGGGTCCGAGATGCAAGGCCACCTGTTAACTCCTCAAGAACTCAGCTTCTCCCTGTGTATGCAGGCATCTGATAGGAGATGGGTCCCAAAGTACCTTGCTGCTGGCTGTCCCCATCCATGTGAAAAGGCCCACGGAGGCCACGGATGGGCTCCTGAAATGATGTCCTGGGTCAGGAGGCGCAATGCACTCGCTGAACATGCTTATCTTGGTATGTAACGGTGACAAAGTGACAAGCCCAGTCAACCCTGGAGCCTTAGGACTGCTCCTTTCATGCTAGTATTACTAGCCCTTCAGGGTGAACACTATCAACTAACATTGCATTTGTGCAAAATGGACATTTCGAGTAGAACTGTATCAGCTCTGGGAACGCGCACTGGGGCGTTACTGCATCTACTGCCTGAAACAGAAACCAAAGACAACACGGAGCAGCCTTCGCTGCCACGGTGCATCTTTGCAGAATTGCCACTTTTTTGCCATTTATGTCTGCACATCTCAGCTCTTGGGCATTTCCCATTAAGGCTTCTCATAAAGCTCTAGGATGGATTTCTTGCTTCAGTGCTGGAAATTTAGCAGAAAGACTTACTGGCAGCAGGTTTCTGAATCAGGCTGGAGTATAATTAAGATGGTCTTTTTCCCTACCTCTTTCTGTCTGTGGTTTTGTGGGGTCTTTCCTACCTAGACCTGCTACTAAAAGAAGTTTCCACAAGCAAGAGATTCAGCAATGCAAAAGCTCCCCAAAGACAGGACAAGATACATAAATATCAGTCCAGATTTTCTGTGTGTGCCTCCGCCAAATAGTCTTTGCAGAAAGGATTTATTTTTGCTAATCCAATTTAATTAAACTAGGTTATTCTACATTCACACCAGACTGAAAAGGAGGTGAGATGCACGTGATGACCTGCTATTTTTACTGTCCCCCTCACGTCTGCCTCTGTCTTTAGGAGCGGAGAATCCAGAATAGAAATTGCAAATCGCTATACAACAAGTTTCCAAGAGCCCTTCAGACCCTGTATGAAATCCTTCTGAGAGTAAGGTACCCCTTAGCCTCCCTCAGGGCATCACTAACATCAGTTAACTCTTGGTGCTGAGGGAGCTAGGTCAGAGCCGTTTGCAGGTCATTAATAAACCCCAGGGAATCCAAGTGGTTTGCTGAGGATCGTACACAGCCAGACCTTAGCAGATCTGGGATCTGAATCTGCTACTGCAGATGCACGGGACCCTGCCTGAACTGCTGGCTAGCAGCCGTAGCATCCGTCCCCGCGTCTCCATCCCAGCCCCGAAGACCTGGCTGTCGCTGCAGACACCTTCTGCAGGCAGGAACACCGCGAGAGTCATTTAGCTCACTGCTCTATGCATGGGAAGTCTCCCCCTTGAAATTACGGTGAAACAGTAATTCCCATTAAGTATCTTTCCTTTAAATCATAGATATGTCCATGAGTAAGTTAATGACAACCCTTACATGCACATTCAATTCAAATCAGCATATTCAATTAACTTCATTACCTGGAGGTTCCCTCATATCCCAGTCTCTTTCTCTCCTGTCACATTTACTTTATGCATTTTTCCCAAATTGGGATAGAATATGTCTGTCATGGTGGGCATCGCTTCTATTTTTACCACAAAGATAGCACAGGAAAGCCTCCAGAAAGTCACGATGCTGTCATGCTGAGTGGTTTGTAGCAAAACAGCTCCTCGAGACCAAACGATCTGGTCTCCAAGGGAGGAGAAAATCCATCCTTTCCAGAATTACACTGTCTGACTAAACATTAAATACACTCGCTAATCCCCACTGGGGTTGCCCTTACAAAACTCTACAGGATCAGCTAGGGAGAAAAATCAGTTTGGTAAAAAGCTCGTCACAGTGAGCCCTGCTAGCGCACAGGCGTTGGAGCTGCATTGCCACCGAGAAGGTTTTCCCTCAAGCGCTGCCTACCGCAGTACCGCAACCACTCCTTAAATTTCCACAGGCAGAGATCTTTCTTTTATAAAGTGCCAGAGAGGGGCCTAGAGCAGGGCGGCCGCAGCCATCGCAGCGATGGGCAGCAGATCCCGCCGGGAAAGGAAGGAACCAGTGGGACCAGCGACAAGGAGCCCGGTGGCATCCCATCAGCATCCCATCCCATCCCATGCTGCCCCTGGACACTGCTCGAAGACTCAATCTCAAGAGACAATGTCGAGCGGCGGGTAAGTTGCTGGCACTTTGGTGTAAGCACCCAAACCCTCCCCACAGCTCCCCTCTCCCCTCCAGCGAGGGCCACACAGGCGATGCCGCTCTGCACAGTCCTGGTGTTCGCATCCACCCTTCCTTTTGAACTTCAAAGAGACATGAAAGCCCCATCCAGGCAAACCCAGCCTCGCATCCCAACTTCTCCCTCCTGCTGCTGGGCACAATACAGACAAAGCATCAAGGCAGCACAAAGCCAAGACCGCCTTCTCTGCTCATGTTTTCTGAGTCCTAATCCCCTTTTTTGGAGACATTTTCCTCCTCCATCCCCTCCCTGAGCTTAAGGGAAGCTCCAGGTGCAAGGAGACAGACGTCCTCTGTCCCTGTCTCACGCAGATCTCACCCTTCCCGACATATTAAATTGCTGGTACCCTCCGCTCAGACGACCCCTCGTTTCCAGCATCTGCAAACACCTCCTGCAGCCACATCTCTGCATTTGTACCATCAAAAGGGGACGGGGGAGCGAAGCACGTCCCGTGGCGCAGGTCTGGGGAGCAGGAGGTAACGCCAGGTCACGCACTGTGTGGGGTGAGGCAGGAGGTGTTCGAGCCTGAGTTTATTCTGATCAGGCTTCAAGACCCAAATTATTTATAGATCTGAGGTTTCTGTGAATTCAATACTCATGTCAAAAATGTCTCTGTGCATGTGCCTTTCACACCCACATGCGTTTCCCATCTCTCCTGCTTGGGAAATGTTAGCTAAGTGTTCAAAGTCACAACCTGGGAATCTGCAGCTCCCCAGAGGAGCCACAAGTCAGAGGCACCGCTGGGCTAATTGGGGAAGAGCACAGCGAAACCCCCCAGGGTCCCAGCCAGCTCCGCGGGGGGGGGCTTCTCGTCTGCAGCACTGGCACCCACATATGCTGCTAAGCACAAAAACGCTGACCCAGCAAGCAAACAACCCAAATTAACTCTCACTTCCCACATCTCAAGCCTGCCCAGAATCAGCACGTGCAACTAAACCGAAGAGAGACCTGAGTGCTTTCAACTTAACCATTTCAAAGGGTTTGAACCTATCGACAGGGAAGGCAAGATAGGTTTTAAAAAACAAAACAAAGAAAAAAACCTACCCTTTCTTCCGTGCTAAAGCTCAAGCTACAGTCAACAGGCAATTGTACCAAAGATCTCCGCTCCGCAACCCCACGCATCCCGGGCTAAGGATGACCAGTTGCGACACCAACGTGCAAGGTGCCACTTTGGGAGTGCACCCAGGAGGCCGGGCACTCGGATCTGCCCCAGGGAGAAGAGCTTCTGTGAACACAGTCCTTCCCATTCACAGGCGGGAAGAGGAGCTTGGGAGAGGAATCCCTTGCTGTCTTCTGCTGGCTTCTGGAGGTGAAAGAAGCCAATTGCTGGCTTGAAGCTGCAGCTCAGACTTCCTAACAGGCACCAGTACAAAACCTTAGCAGAAGATTGCCACTGAAGATGTTCTCTCTCTCTCTCTCCCCTAAACCTTTATTTCCTTCTTCCATCTTTTGGCTCCCTCCACCCTTCTGGAGAGCTGATCCTCCAAGATAAAACAGGGAGGATGGTACAGAGGCACCATGCAGAGACTAATCAGCAGCCCCCATGTCTTTAATTTATTACTGCATGAGAGGCTCGTTTAGAACAAAGCTGCCAGTTTGGAAGATCATTCCCTTAAAAGACTTTTTATTTGAAAAGCTGTCAGCTCACACCTTGTCACAGCCCTACTTGCAGCAGCAGAACTTTAATAACGTGCCACCTCATGCAAATGAGCTGCTAATTAATTAAGTAGCATTCTTCCGGGGATGGATTCATTAGAATCAAATTTGGGTAGGCTGGCTGGCTAGGGTGTATTGCTTTAGATGGTGCTTTAAATCAGCAACATTGCCTTTTCCTTGGGTCCCAGCGCTCGGGTGGATTGCCATCAGGAGGGAAGCCCTCTCCCATCCCTGCGCCCTTGGGAAGGCTCAGCACGCCCCGGTGAATCGGTGCAAAGCCACACTGCAAGGCGACCACTTGCACGGCACAGACCAGACCAGACCTAGCTTAGCTAAGAACAGCAGTGAGATGAAAAAAATGATTGAATGAAGTGTCCAAAAAGATTGCCTCCTCTGCTATTCAGGAAAGCCAGTGTAGAAGAGGGCCCAACTCAAAAGCAGGAGGTAGAGACTATTAACTCGGAGGGCTCCAGGGATCAGGCTGCCAGGCAGGGAACACTGCAAAGGAGCAGTGCTCGCTCTTTGGAGCGCTTGTTGCAAAGAGACAATTGCTGGGGGTTCAGGGCTATCAGCCTTGCACCTTCCACCAGCATCAAAGTACAACCCATTAAAGGCAGAAACCCGCGAGAGCATCCCGTGGACTTACTCCCTGGAAGGAGGACAGCTCGGGGCATGTCTGCAGCATGGTACAAAACCTATTCACTTCTAATTTGTCCCCTAATAAAAAGCCACAATGTGCAATGACTTCCCTTTCCTTTTGTTCAGCAGTAAGCACCCTTCTCCCTTTACATTCCTGTATTATTTTTAAAGAGATGGCTCAGTGCTTCTCTAGGAAATGGGAATCATTAAGTTAGCAGCACTTTGCTGCTTGCAGGCTTTACATTTTGGCACTGAGCAAGGAAACCATCAAAGAGACTAAGTATTGGCCTCCAAGAGAAAGGAACAAGGTAGGTGTTGCTGTATCACAAGGCACTGCATGCTACCCTCTCCGCAATGTGCTCCTTCAGCCTCTGCCGTTCTTTCCTTGACCTACCCCTCTTCTCCTGCTTTGTGCGGCTTTAATCCAGCTCCTTCCCTTACAGCTGGGAAGTAAATGAAAGTGTAGGCGAGCAAAGAGGAGCACAGCTCCAGGTACAGGCAGAGGGTTTTTTTTTCCTAAAGCATCCTCTTCTACACGGCACCAGCAGTCTTTAGCGGGATGCATAGCCGGGTTAGCCAGGTGCAACCGGAGCCCTGGCTGTGCAGAGGAGGACAGGCTGATCCCGCTCTGCCCTTCAGCCCTCTGGGTGTTACGAACGCCCGGATCATGCCCTGGGCTTCTCCTCCTCCTTGTCCTGAGCCCACAGCTGGGCTCAGCGTTAGCAGGTGCCCGAAGGGACTCAGGAGCAAGGAGAGGAGAGAGGCACACCTCGTCGTTTGCTGCCTGCAGGACACAGTCGGTGATGGAGGGAGCTGCGAGCAGCATTTGGGGGAGTGAGCAATAGCCGTAGTGAAGGGAAACGGGACAGAGAGCTAAGCCTAAGTCTTCTGTGACCGACAGAAAACACAATAGGAAGCACAGAGCTGGTATTATTTAGGGCGACAGAGGTACTGGGTATCTGCCCAGAATTGCCTGTCACATACCAGCTCTTCACCAAAGTCCCCCAAAAGCACTGTATCCGTGTTACCCATCCACACCTCACCTGGGCCCTCCGGCTGAACAACCCTCCACTGCTCCGTGTCAAGCTCTCCCTACGATCATCCTCCTACAGCAGTACATTTCCCAGCTGAAGGGATTGGTCTTGCTTAGTTTGGTTTGTTGACCTTCAGCAGCCATGTAAAATGAAATAAAAAACCACTTAGACAAGATTGTCTAATGTGGAGTTTGCTCTAAACGAGCAGCGGTGACTTGCGACTCTCCCCAAGGAGGAAAAAACTAAACGACTGTCAAAAATTGTCACATGAAAACCCTGCCTCTCCTGCTGATCAGGTGGGAACCAGAAAGTTCCTCAGGAAATATTATTCTCTTTCCTTTTCAAAAACATCATGTAAGTCATATGTTTCAAATGACTTCGACTTCCTGCCCAGCACCTCCCGGGAATGCTGCAACACAAGCCAAACTGCGAGCCGCTAAAGGCCAAAACCCAGAAGCAAATAAAAGAATACAAATTTTGTTATCTTTTGGTTTTACAAACTCACGGAGAAATCCTTCCTGCTGGTCTTGCAATGGTTTAGGTCAGACAGGAGTGATCAGGTGAACAAGGAGCCCGGGCATATTTCTGGTTTCACTTGTGCGTGCAGAACCAGTCATGTGTTACTGATCAGATCTAACCTTGCTCGGGCAAAGGATGTGAGAACATTACAGAGCACACAGCTTAGCTTAAATCCCAGGAAATGAGGCTCTCCCACATCACCTGCTGCTCTGTCCCAGGCCCGGGCCAGCTGCGGGGAACATCACACCGCCCTGGGTTACAACGGCTGCAGATGCCCAGCGGGCAGGCAGAGGTGCAGACAGAAATGGGTATTTTCTAGTTAAGAAACGGGCCAGAGCACAAAGGAGTCAGAAGCTCTCGCCAGCCGGTGGCTGACCATGCTGTTTGTTATGGAGGCTGAATTTTACTGAAGGAACAGCCTTGCAAGCGAGGTCACTTAAGGACGGGCAGAGCCACAGCCAAACTGGCACTGCCCCACGGCTCCCGGCGAGCGGCCATGCCGACAGAGCTCCCGGCTCTCTCCCCTTTCCCACCCACCGCGGCAGCTTGGCTCATCGGTGTTCAACGACCTAGCACGGGATACAGGCTCTGCCTTTGGGTCTTGTTCATCACCGGCCATACGGGACCTGGACCAGGCGTGGTTTCATCAGGGAAGGCAAGACGCAGAACCAAGACATGCAACAAACAGCTGGGCTGGCACCCTGCTCAAGGACATTTGCTTATACAGGGCCCTGTTTCGGAAGCATTAAAGCCTCCTGATAGGATTCAGGCACATATAAATCCATGGGAGCTGAATCTCTCCTGATGCTTTCCTATCTGCTCTGCTGGTGATCTCCCAGTTGCCAGCAGACGGAGGCTCACGTTCTCAGCATTCACGGCACACACCGAGGAAGACCGTTTTTGCCCCTGTAAGCTGCTTCCCAAATGCTGTTCTGGGGTAGAACAAGGATTAAAAAAAAAAAAAAAAACAAACCACAACCCCAAAAAACACCAACCAAAAAAAATCCCCCAAACCAAAACAAAAACCCCCCTTTTCCATCTCTGTACTGTAACTCACTAAGCCCTCAGCGTGTGCCCTTTCCAGCATCTCAGAATAAATCAGCAGATAAGCAGATGAACTGGCTCCGAATAATCTGTATATGCAACACATGTAATGCTGCTGAACACTGCCCTGAACACAGCAGGGAGATCGCTGGGCTCCACGCACACGTCGATCCCTGTCCGCCCCCGTCTCAGGAGCGTCGGTGCAGCTGCCGGGCACACACCGCAGGCCTGGGACAGAGTAAACCACCCTGCTGTGCGCCAGGCTAGAGGGGAAGAAAAAGGAAGAAGCTGATGAATGGATCAAATCTTTGATCCTCAGATGTCCAAATTCAGAGTTAAAGGTCAAATTCAGCTGGGGAAGGAGAGGAACCTGAAGGAGCCTGGTGCTCTGCCGGTGATCTCTGAAGCGGTCAGGATGGTGCTGCAGTCAGTACTCGGGAATTGCATTTAACGCTTGAAATATTTTGCAGCTCCAAACCGTGCTGCGAGCATGCTGTAACGCAGCCCTGCAGAGCGGTCGCGAGCTGCAGCCCCCCGGAGCAAAGCCCCAGCCCAGTTCTGGCATCACCACCCAGGGACCGGCGGGCAGGGAGCTCTGGGCTTCCCACATCACCTCAGTCGCGATGATTAAAAAAATTAAAAAAAAAAGAAAAATCACAGAAGAGGCGAGTGGATGTGCCCACAGCCATGCTGCCTGACGCAGACGGTGTCCTTGGAGGCATACCACGGCGTCACTTCAGCTGATGCCACAGCTCTTCCTTGGAGGCCACGGATGCCATTGGCACGTGAACACAAGAGCAGCTACAGCACCGTGGTAACAACACAGGGCGACCCAGGGAAAGGCTACCAGCAGTGTTAGACATCCCCAAACTGGGAGGGAGGGAAAGTGGGGCCACGACTAAAGGGCTGGAACTGCAGAAGATGGTTTTGGTGTGTACGAGCAGCACATCGCTCGGCAGAGCGACTCTGAAGGCCTTAGTCCAGCAGGACCCAACCAGCCCCTGCCTGATTTCATGCTCAAAGGTTTTGCTTGTAGTTTCCTCTGCAGGATGAGGTGGAGCAGATCTGCCCTAGAGCTGTGAAACACCACACTGGAAGGATGGAGGCAGCTCTTCCCCCAGGCCCCTGCCTTTGTTCACACACCAGCCAGCACAGCTAATCCCTTATCGTGCCCGTGGCCCAAAATCAACATCATGAGATAGGCTCAGGCTGGGGTCCACGGATGGGAGAGACAAAGCTACATCACATTACCGCTTTCGCTTCCATAATTGACCTGTAGATAAACACATGGCTTCCGCCTTAATCCCCTGCAGCCTCATGAACATCAGCCGCGCTAAATTTTTCATGTAATTAAGAGAAAAACCCTAATCCAGTGTAATTAGCTCCCTGATTGCCAACGTCAGGCAGAAAAGCACTGTTTGAACAGCAATTCAGGTCTAGCTGGTTAGGCAAATACTGTGTGTGTGGTTCAGTAATTTAACACTGAAACAACTCCCCCTCTGCTGTCCTTATAGGCTTGCTTCCCTAAACAGTACTAAGTGGTTTCATGACTGCAATAGGCCTGATATCCCTGAAACTGCTGTTCCCCCAAGCTCCAGTTACGTCCCTGAAGAGCTGGTCACAAAACAAGCCAACCAGTTCCCCGAGAATCACACCAGCTGCTGATTTTGGAGTGGTCCCCCCAACCCATCTGCATCCCCAAGTGATTGCCACCGAGTTATTAAGACTATACTACCCCCGACTGCCTAAACTCACAGCCACAATTAAGACCCTGATGGAGAAACAGTCTCCTCGTGAGCGATGCTCAGCACCACAACCACAACCTGCCGGAGCTGGAGGCAATAGCAATGCTCACAAGGAGTTTTACGGTGTAGGTCAAAACTCATCCCAGCTACCAAGCCTTTATGGTTTACAGCGGTATTTTTCTTTTCCATTCATATACATGAAGGCAAAATTTTAAGAGTAAAATGTTAGAAATTTGGGAAGTGGAAGTAGATGGGAGAGGAATCAAGAACATGGATGTACGTGCCAACGGGGAGGCAGGGAAACCAAGAAAGCACAGCTAGAAGACACCTTTGCTTAACCATTTAACCCATCCCCCAGCAAAAAGGAAAGGATCTGAACTACTTAAGCCACTGTCAAATACTTCTGTTGACTTTCTAAAACTCGCCTATGACAGAAATTACGACTACTCCAGTTCTCAACTAGTTACATCTTTTATCTTCGGACTTAATATCAGACAGTCTCCTGAAATACAGCATTTGAAAGCAGTAATATTCTAGGAGGTATTTGTTGGGGTGTCTCTAAGGAGGATTTTAAGCCTCATCCTAGGCTACATTACACAGGTTTTGTGGTTTTGGTTGGTTGGTTTTGGAAAAAGGCATTAGTCTTGGTTTTGCCAGTTTTGGTTAACGTTGCTGTAGAGGCCAGATTTCTGTGCCTGGGAGACTGCAAAACCACCAGCCCGCCTTCTGTAAGGAGAAAGCTGAAAACCATTTCACAGCTTCAGCTTTGCAGACTGAATTCTTCCAGAATACTTGTTTACATGCTGTGGCAGGCGAGAGCCAACCATGTATGTTTTTGCAGCTCTAACTCTGAATTCTGACAGAGGCCACGGGCTGATGAAAGGCAGGGGGTTGTGCCTGGCTTTGCCCATGTTTGGGCTCCAGGCTCTGGTCTCCCCAGCACTGCTCCTCTCTCCCCTCCTCATCACACCGATGGTCTGTAAACAAACCAGCAGCGAGCAGAGCAAGCTGCTCCTTTGTATCAAAGCCAGGGAGATTTCTTTATACAAAAATGAGTGAAAATTTATCAACTCAAAGCTCCTTTTAAAGAGAAGCCCCTAAGGAGAGCAAGCCCAGATGCTTGCTTGCATTGCATTGGTAAGCCAATTCCTCTTTCTCCCTCCCTTCAAACACACATTATTTTCCACGGAAGGCACTGTAGATGAACTATCGACTGCAAACAGAGCCTCCTGGTTGGATGGCAACACATCAATATGGATTTAAGCAAGCAGCAATGATATGGCACAGTTTGGTGCTTTGCCATCATTCCCTTTACATGGGAACAGCACTTCAAGCCAGGCAAATGACCTTCTGCTTAAATGCCTCCCAGAGGACCTTCAGCCAGCGAGCCCGTGTCTCGCAGGCGCCTGGTGACCACATTTCAAAAGGCAATGCTAGAAATCGCACGTCTCCCTCCTCTTTGCTCTGGCTCAGGCGGTGGGAACCTGCAGGCACCTCCCGAGTCGCACTCACAGCCCCCCAAAACCGGCGATGTGCTGCTCGCCCCTTCCCTTTCTGACCACCCTTTCTGCACAGCGTCAAACACACGGATGGGGACGCTTTGGCTAATGCATTCCAGACGGGATATCACGTTTGCACATTGTGGTTGTCAGTGGTCACAGCGATGCGGGTGTATTTCATTTTTCTGCCTCATAGTAATTATTCCAGCTTTTAGTCAGCTTTGGGTAAATTCCTCCTGCCAAAACCCCCAGTATCAAATGCCAGCGACACATGAGCCTGTGTGTTGACGGGTCTGTGGTCTCTTTGCCTTAGATCCAACACAAATTCTTCCCTCCATCGGCCATGCCTTCCCAAAGCAAGGCATCTTAAAGGTCTGTGGAGAGCCGCCAGCTGATGAGAGGAGCTGTGGGCAGCTCGTTGGGGGCCGGCTGGTGCCCCCCCCCCCCCCCC